>NC_060139.1:59528616-59801116 GCF_021461385.2 Schistocerca piceifrons | reverse complement strand
GGTTGGGTTCCGTTTCTAAAGTCCTGTATAATACTGATCTACTCTCTTCCACAAGGAGGCCATGAAATTCGGAGTGGTTTCAAGTAGGACGCAAATGCACTTCTTCGTGTACGTTTTTTATCGGCTTTTACTGGTTAAATACATCACGCTGGTATTTTATCTTATGCGTTAATTTATTGGTGTCAGAGTAAATCCACACCCAGTGTACTGAATTATGACATAAAACTTTCGATATCTGTTCTACAGCACAATATTTCCGCTCTAGGCCCCCTGTTAGTAGCTTGGATGTTATTGCTGATGCTACGATCGTAGATTCTTTTTCTGGGACTGACATCGTATTGAATTTGGTACTAAAATTCATAGGCGTCCAGGCGTCCCGCGGAGAAGGATTTCACTTGACACATTCATCAAATCGCTGAGCTGTGATGCATTTCAGCACGATAAAGTGACAGAGATTATTTCTCAATAAAAATGCCATCAAAGTTGACTGAATTTACTGTATTCCCAAAACACAACGACACATTACGTGTAGCACGTGTAGTTTGGATGGCTATTAATCAGCACACGAAAGTTCAACGCGCTATCCCACTCTCGTTTCACATCATATTCTTAGAGTCCGGATTTTGTCAAATTATTTCAAAGTCCAGCACTGTCTGCCTAAAGTCAAAGTCCCCAACATCAGACTATTCTGTCTAGCCACTGTCGGAAATCATCTACGTCCAGCCTCACACCCTACAAGAATTTCTCTAAGTCTAACAGCTTGGCAGCTACACAGTCAATCTCCGAAAACGTCTCACTCACATGCACCGTACCGCCGCTGGCTATCTGCAGAAGGTTGCACACGACCCTGCCTAGCAGAAGAGTGGACACTGACTGCTCTTTCGCGTGCCATTTATAATAGCACAGACCATTTTACCAAGCCATAGACATCACATGTAGCGACGCCATTTGAAATTTTTCATTTTGCATGTGAAATGTATACATGTCATGTGACGCATCTTCCCATCTCGCATTCCGCTATACGTTTATAACTTTGTGCAGTTATTACTTCTTTCACAGTCTATAAAATTTAGGCGACTGTATCAGCGACAGCTTTTTCCACATGGTTCAACGACATTTATTTGAGTTAGACTGAGGTGCACCTTAGTTTGTGGCACTTCCATAGACTCCTCTTAAAGTCTGCTTTCTCACGCTGTGGTGAATTCCTTACACGTAGACTCCATTTACGATTTTTTGCTAAACTTTCGTAAGAATATACATAAGTTTCAACAGCTTCCAAATGAACATTAATTGTGAACTTTTGACAGTGGACTAATATTATACTGTAAATAACTTACCTTTTGAGTCTTTTTCGAGTCTAAGCAACAAAAGTTACGCCAAAAGAGATAGTTTTTATCACTCTGTATCTGCTTAATTAATTTTGCTATAAAGTTCAGTGAGGGCGCATTTGTTTTCTTTCGAAGAGATCTTTCATTTGTTAGGCATCTCTCTTGCCTAGCTAAAGTGCATCATGCACTTGCATTTAAGATTAGCGTTTCAAACCGTCCATTAAGCGGACGCATGCTTTGGGCGCACAGAGGGTAGCCAGGCAGCATATTTCCGGTGAAACTGGGCAGCCACCAGACCTGCTACTTCGACAGGTATGTCCGTCAATCTGGACAGACATATGACAGTTACTGTCGTCTGTAGCCGGAGCTTTTGGGCGCTGTCGAACACGTGGCGAACGGTCACAACCCTGGCGGATGCGTTCGTGTACGCCATTTCACTCAGCTCTTAGAGAACTATTATGCCTTAAGGTTTCAGCTTATTGCCTACCATTCTTCCGTTAATTTGGGGTTTCCACGTATTCCTTTCTGCGCCAAATTTGCACGGAGCCTTATTTCTTACGTTCCCTCAACTTTCAGCATCTTTGGGGTACTCCATGTCTAAAACTACTTCATATCTCACTTTACCTCTTTTTCATATTGCATGATTCGCTTAGAAATTATCCTACCCTCCAGATATACATTCTCAGTATTTAAGGACTACGTCAAATAGGCTTCTTCTGACAATGACTATTCACTTTGCCTGTACTAGTCTACCTGTTTGAGTGAAGGAATTATGCTACAGATTAGACAAAACACGGAGAAAGTATGAAGCAGACAAACACAGGCAAAGGAGGCACTCCTCATGAAAATAAAAATAATTACACGAAGTAAATAAAGAAATAAGTTAAGCGATATGGACGACTTTAATCCCAAAAATCAAGAAAATAATTTCCATTATTAACAGCAGTATTGAACATAGATCTTAATTTGAGGAGAAAAGTTCTGGCAATGTATGTCTGGAGCACAGCACAAAGTGAAAGTAAATCATGGGCTGTGGGAAATCAGGAAAGTAATTGAATTGATTCGTTTGAGACGTGTTGCCTTAGACGGATGCTGTAATCTAAGTAGTTAGTTAACAAGTGAAGATATTCTGCACAGCACCGGCGACGAAAGAAATATGTGGGCAAAAGGGGCGAGAAGAAATGACAGAATGACAGGAATAGAGGGAGCCACAAAGGAAAAGAAACTGTAGAGGACATTGAGTGTAATGCCGCTCTGAGATCAAGAGGAAGAAGTTGTGTGGGCCACATCAAACCAGTCAAAAGGCAGATACGCCCCCCTCCCCCCCCCAAAAAAAAAAAAAATAACAAGGCAAAGAAATCGGTGCTGTGATATTTGTAACGTCCTAGCTCCAATAGGACCAGAAATCGGTCAACAACATGTTTCTGTTCAATCCCCTACAGGCTAGCCTGTATGACAGAAACATTGTATGATATTAGTACCATCCAATCAAACCAACCTGCTATGCAGGGTAACCTACATGTCAGAGGGCAAGAAATAGCTTCGTGGGCCCCAACATATAGGCTGCCCTGTGTGATAGGTATATTGCGTTGGCATAGTATCGGCCTGGTTTTATAGATCTGCTTTCTATGGTGGGCAAATAATTCAAGCTTATGATTTGTAGCTATCCCTGCGTGACCGGTATGTTGTGGGAGAACTATCAGCCTTGTTTATGGAACTGTATTGCAGGGCTTATAAGTGCCAATGAGAATAGGTGGAGACAAATTGATATGAGTAGAAGCGGAAACGGATAAGGTAAGAGATAGGAGAAAATAGACAATGAGAGAGAATGAGGGGGAAATGCCTAAGGTAGGTGGAAGGTGTAGAGTAGTTTTGGGTAGGCGGAGAAGGAAGAAGGGGAGGCGGAAAGAGAGATGAGGGGGAGGAGCAAGGAGGCAGATATGGTCAGAGAGAGTGGGTGGAGAAAATTGGCAAAGGCAGAGGAGATGAGTAGAGAGAGAGAGAGAGAGAGAGAGAGAGAGAGAGAGAGAGAGAGTATGTGTGTGCGTTGTGGAGGAGGAGATAGACGGAGGTGGGAGGATGACAGATGGAAGAAGTTGTGAACGCAGAGATGGGGAGGAGGAGGTCTGCTCAATACATACGTTGAACCCACATGCAGGCGAAGCCACAGCGAAACGGGTAGTGTATATTCCACATTTTCCGCCTTTCCCAACAGTGTATGCCAACTTTCCTAAGTATATCAAACATATAACATCTATATCTGTATGATACTCTGCAATTTACAATTAAGTGCCTTGCAGAGGGTTAATAGAATCACTGTTTGTAATGTAGAACAAGTTTTGTAGGTTTACAGATTCTATGAAAATGTCTTGGAAAACTTCGCCTTCGCACCATTATTTCTCCTAAATCGAAACTGACCATTATCTAACAAGAATTCAAGTAAAGAGTATTTTGATTCGACATGAACGTATTCGTGTATCCTCATTGACAATAATCATTATCCACAGTTCGCCGGAGGAAGTAGGTAGTCTTTCGGAATCAAACCAATCCAGGCGTTTTTGTCTGCAAAATTAAGCAAAACTTAGTTCGATGTTTTACTTTCAGTCAATATTCTTCCACAGTCAACGAAGAACTTTTCCGACCATAAACAGATAACTAATCCAAGAAAGAGGTCGCTTATCAGATTATCGTATAAGCTATTTCTGCATATTTTAGCCTCTGTTTGGTATTATTACGAAACAAGATAGTTGAATGGGAGAGGAAGAGAAGTAACTAAGAACTGCAAGAAGCTGCAAGACCTCCACTGAAACCAACGTCGCCACACTTAAGACTTTACAATTTCTTGTAGCTGCCTTCTGAAAGGAATCCGCTTGAATCGCACCGTAACAGCTAAAAAATAAGTGGGAAAGATAATTCCTTAAATGTAATAAAGGTCATTTAATAAGCAACTTCTTGCGTCATGAAACAGAAAATGAAACTTTATTGTCTATTAAGGCAGCGCTGCAAAGTTATGACATTTGTGTCGAGCCATTTGAATACAGCAGTCCTATCCCTGTTTTGGCTTAGGTCAGTAATTAGAGCTGCAGGAATCAACCGAGATAGCTGATCTGATCTAATGTCGTCTAGGCAGCATTTTCTGGACAAAATACAGTTCAGCCCGTTGGTTTACTGAAGGGCAAACATCGCAATATGAGGCATATACTAGGTATTTTTTTCTTCACAAAATGTGTAAATATTTCATATTTATGGACACGACATGAAAGCGTGTAATCCGTACCAATAAAGTTAGTACACATATCTACTTCTACACTATATGATCAGAAGTATCAGGACACGTAGCTGAAAATAACTTGCAAGTTTGTCACGCCCTCCATCGGTAATGCTGGAATTCATTATGCTGTTGGTCCTCCCTTAGCCTGATGTCAGCTTCGACTCTCGCAGGCATACGTTCAATCAGGTGCTGGAAGGTTTCTTGAAGAATGGCAGCCCGTTCTCCACGGAGTGCTGCACTGAGGAGAGGTATCGATGTCGGACGATGAGGCATAGCATGAAGTCGGCGTTCCAAAACATCCCAGAGGTGTTCTATAGGATTCACGTCAGGACTCCGTGCAGGCCAGTCCATTACATTGATGTAATTGTCGTGTAAACACGCAGCCACAGGCCGTGCTTATGAACAGGTGCTCGATCGCCTTGAAAGATGCAATCGCCACCCCGTATTGCTCTTCAACAGTGGGAAGCAAGAATGTGCTTAAAACGTCAATGTAGTACTGTGCTGTGATAGTTCCACGCAAAACAACAAGAGGTGGAAGCCCCTCCATGAAAATACGACCACACCATAACACTACCGCCTCCCACTTTTACTGTTGGCACTACACATGCTGGCAGATGACGTTCACCGGGCATTCGCCATACCGGCACCATGACATCGGATCGCCACACTGTGTACCGTGTTTCTTCACTCCAAACAACATTTTTCCACTGCTCACTCGCCCTATGTTTATGCCCCCTACACCAAGCGAGGCGTCGTTTGGCATTAACGGGCGCGATGTGTGGCTTATGAGCAGCCGCTCGACCATGAAATGCAAGTTTTCTCACCTCCCGCCTAACTGTCATAGATCCTGGTGCAGTCTGGAATCCGTGGTGGTGGTCTGTATGGATGTCTGCCTATTAAACTCTATGACCATCTTCAACTGTCGGCGGTCTGTGTCAGTCAACAGACGAGGTCGGCTTGTACGCTTTTGTGCTGTACGTGTCCCTTCACGTTTCCACTTCACTGTCATACCGGAAATAGTGGACCTAGGGATGTTTAGGAGCGTGGAAACCTCGCGTACAGATGTTTGACACAAGTGACACCCGATCACCTGACCACGTTAGAAGCCCGTGAGTGCCGCGGAGCGTACCATTCTGCTCTCTCACGAAGTCTAACGAGTACTGAGTTCACTGATATGGAGTAGCTGGCAGTAGGTGACAGCACAATGCACCTAATATGAAAAACGTATGTTTTTGGGGGGGGGGGGGGGGGGTCCGGATACTTTTGACCACATAGTGTATATCTATGCCAAACAAGCAGTCTAAAGTTATATGGCGGGCAGGTACTTTGTATTCCACTATACTTCCTCCTGTCCTGATCCACTCGGCATACAAGAAGAACGGCTGTCAGTACGAATTCGTATGATGTAATGGGAAATTTCGCGAAATATACATCGTTTTAGGGTACAGATACTTTTATTATTGGTACCTTACTAAGTGAGCTCTTCAATGTTTCTGCTGTTTTTTGTCTGCGACCACCAATCTTCCCGTGAACACATATCATAATTTACTTTTATTTTTTCTTCTTATTTTCATTTTAATGGTAAGTGCTATGGGACAAAATTGTTGGGGTCATCGGTCCCTAAGCCTACACACTACTTAATCTAGCTTAAACTAACTTACGCTAATGACAAAACATACACCTATGCCCGAGGGAGGACTCCAGCCTCCGTCGGGGGGAGCCGCACGAACCTTGACTAGGTGCCAAAGACCGCGCGGCTACCCCACAGGGTCCATAATTTACTACCTGATGTTTTCTACGCGGTCGTAACTGCGCCGTGAAATGGGCTACATCCCTCAGTACAGAGTATCTGTTTTGCGTCCATGCGTCCGCACTTCAATACCTGACCTGCAACGCAGGGAATAGTTACATTAATCGCTCTATTGTGCCATGCGTACCTGAAACCTAGAAGATGCAACATGTAATAATTATAATTATTGGTCTATAAATTAAGTAAATACTGACACCAACAGAAATATCTGCACTTATATCCCCAACATTCTGTATGTGATATATGATTGACCCTTCTTGCAAGTGTGATGTCAAAATTTTAAAAGTAAAACTTCCGAATGACGCACACCGTCCTTTCGGTGTCACTTTATGAACGTTTCCGTGTTACTCTTGCGTTTGTTAAGTCATCCCTCTAGAAACGAATGTCTCTTATTTGGATCTCCTCTAATTCTTCTGTTGACCCTGCCCGCTAAAACCGAGCGTACAGGAGGACGACACGGTGGCTAAAATCCCTGTCTGACCATTCAGTTTTATGTTTCCCGCAATTTTCCTAAATCGTTTCCCTTGAACCGTTGCGGCGGACCTCCTTACTCATTCTCGGCTGAGTCGTGCTTGTGCACAGTCTCTAACGACCTCGGTTCGACGGGACGTCAAACTCTAATTTTCCTTACTGTTACAGTCCCAAAATGAAAAAGTTATTACTGAGGCAGTGCTGGACACTCGTACAGCCGGAAGCACTCTTTGCCAAAGGAATCTAAATGTCCTATGGCATCAAGTAATTCATTCGATTACGGCATAAGCTCACCGGACAAAAAATTAGTAGCCTCTAGAGAAATCATTACAGGCAACATTTTGATACCGTATAATTCTGCCCCTGAACTTGATAACCGCCTGGATTCGATTAGGAAGTGAGTCCACAACGTTGTGCAGGTACGTCGAATCCAGATTAAGCCACTCGCCGAGAATTTGATCGCGCAGTTGCATCAAACTACGGGGAAGCTGGTGTAGGCGTTATACCCGCTGTTCCAACGTTCCCCACGGATATTCTACGCGATTCTAGTGAGATGATGTTTCAGGCGAAACGAGAAGTAATAGAGTGGGGTCGTTTTCAGAAAATTAGTCACATATTCTTCGGTATAGTTGTCTTTATGTGCGTGTGCGAGCAATGGTCTCTTGCGACGTGACCGGCTCCAGGTGTTAACTGCATGTCGTTCCCGACGCTATGTTCTCTATATAACGGTTGGGATGTGTCTTCATTCACTGCCTGTAACAATTCGCCACTGGTTTGGAAGCGATTTTAATTCACAAGCTGTGAAATGCGTCTCCAGTCCCTCTCAGTCATAATCTTTTACCGACCGCAATTCTGACGTCGTGTTTCGTGGCCACATTTGTTACACCACTGTTAGTAGACGCACAGACCAGCAGTGAACATCAAAATAACCAGCAACTTCAAACACCATATAGCCATGAGCACGGCCAAATACGATTGTCCCTCTTTGCCACTTTGTTACGCTGTTTGGTCCCTTCCCCCAAGTCATCCAAATAACCACTCTGTCACGTCCTTACATTTACCCAGGTTTACGGATAATGTTAAAGCTTGAAACATAAACGTCTCACTGACCGCTACTGCTTTATTCTCATGTGGAAGCAGTGGGCTTGCTATTGAGCAATTGACTCTGAGCCATCTGTAGAGGCTAACGATTCATCTATGCTAAGGCACTCGGGTGGCAAATTTTTGGACCAGAGAGCTTAATAGCCCGTAATGCCTTAATAATCTTTATACTTCCGACAGTGGAAGTTTACACTTTACAGTTTTAGTTAAATACAGGGTGGTCCATTGATAGTGACCGGGCCATATATCTCACGAAATAAGCATCAAACAAAAAATCTACAAAGAACGAAACTCGTCTAGCTTGAAGCGAGAAACCAGATGGCGCTATGGTTGGCCGGTTAGATGGCGCTGCCATAGGTCAAATGGATATCAAATGCGTTTTTTTTTAAATAGGGACCCCAATTTTTTATTACATATTCGTGTAATACGTAAAGAAATAAGAATTTTTTAGTTGGACCACTTTTTTCGCTTTGTGTTAGATGGCGCTGTAATAGTCACAAACGTATAAGTACGTGGTATCACGTAACATTCCGCTACTGCGGTCGGTATTCTCTTCGTGATACATTACCCGTATTGAAATGGACCGTTCACCAATTGCACAAAAGATCGATTTCGTGTTGATGTATGGCTATTGTGATCAAAATGGCCAACTGGCGTGTGCTACGTATGCTGCTCGGTATCCTGGACGACATCATCCAAGTGTCCGGACAGTTCGCCGGATAGTTACGTCATTCAAGGAAACAGAAAGTGTTCAGCCACATGTGAAAAGTCAACCACGACCTGCAACAAATGATGATGCCCAAGTAGGTGTTTAGCTGCTGTCGCGGCTAATCCGTACATCAGTAGCAGACAAATTGCGCGAGAATCGGAAATCTCAAAAACGTCGGTGTCGATAATGCTACATCAACATCGATTGCACCCTTGCCATATTTCTATGCACCAGGAATTGCATGGCGACGACGTTGAACGTCGTGTACAGTTCTGCCACTGGGCACAAGAGAAATTATGGGACGATGACAGATTTTTTTGCACGCCTTCTATTTAGCGACGAAGCGTCATTCACCAACAGCGGTTACGTAAACCGGCATAATATGCACTATTGGGCAACGGAAAATCTAGGATGACTGCGACAAGTGGAACATCAGCGACCTTGGCTAGTTAATGTATGCTGCGGCATTATGGGACGAAGGATAATTGGCCCCCATTTCATAGATGGTGATCTAAATGGTGCAATGTATGCTGATTTCCTACGTAATGTTTTACCGATGTTACTAGAAGATGTTTCACTGCATGATAGAATGGCGATGCACTTCCAACATGATGGATGTCCGGCACATAGCCCGCGTGCGGTTGAAGCGATATTAAATAGCATATTTCGTGACAGTTGGATTGGTCGTCACTACGGTCGCAGGATCGAATTCTGCCTCGGGCATGGATGTGTGTGATGTCCTTAGGTTAGTTGGGTTTAAGTAGTTCTAAGTTCTATGGGACTGATGACCTCAGAAGTTAAGTCCCATAGTGCTTAGAGCCATTTTTTGATTGGTCGTCGAAGCACCATACCATGACCCCCACGTTCACCGGATCTGACGTCCCTGGATTTCTTTGTGTGGGGAAAACTGAAGGATGTTTGCTATCGTGATCTACCGACAACGCCTGACAACATGCGTCAGCGCATTGACAGTGCATGTGCGAACATTACGGAAGGCGAACTACTCGCTGTTGAGAGGAATGTCGTTACACATATTGCCAAATGCATTGAGGTTGACGGACATTATTTTGAGCAAATTTTTGCATTAATGTGGTATTTACAGGTAATCATGCTGTAACAGCATGCGTTCGCAGAAGAGATAATTTCGCAAAGGTACATGTATGACATTGGAACAACAGAAATAAAATTTTCAAACGTACCTACGTTCTGTATTTTAATTTAGAAAACCTACCTGTTACCATCTGTTTCTCTAAAATTGTGAGCTACGAGGGCAGTTCAATAAGTAATGCAACACATTTTTTTTTTCGGCCAATTTTGGTTGTAAAAACCGCAATTTTTTGTGGAATTTTTTCAAACATTCCCGCTTCGTCTCGTATAGTTTCATTGACTTCCGACAGGTGGCAGCGCTGTACGGAGCTGTTAAAATGGCGTCTGTAACGGATGTGCGTTGCAAACAACGGGCAGTGATCGAGTTTCTTTTGGCGGAAAACCAGGGCATCTCAAATATTCATAGGCGCTTGCAGAATGTCTACGGTGATCTGGCAGTGGACAAAAGCATGGTGAGTCGTTGGGCAAAGCGTGTGTCATCATCGCCGCAAGTCAAGCAAGACTCTCTGATCTCCCGCGTGCGGGCCGGCCGTGCACAGCTGTGACTCCTGCAATGGCGGTGCGTGCGAACACACTCGTTCGAGGTGATCGACGGATCACCATCAAACAACTCAGTGCTCAACTTGACATCTCTGTTGGTAGTGCTGTCACAATTGTTCACCAGTTGGGATATTCAAAGGTTTGTTCCCGCTGGGTCCCTCGTTGTCTAACCGAACACCATAAAGAGCAAAGGAGAACCATCTGTGCGGAATTGCTTGCTCGTCATGTGGCTGAGGGTGACAATTTCTTGTCAAAGATTGTTACAGGCGATGAAACATGGGTTCATCACTTCGAACCTGAAACAAAACGGCAATCAATGGAGTGGCGCCACACCCACTCCCATACCAAGAAAAAGTTTAAAGCCATACCCTCAGCCGGTAAAGTCATGGTTACAGTCATCTGGGACGCTGAAGGGGTTATTCGGTTCGATGTCCTTCCCCATGGTCAAACAATCAACTCTGAAGTGTATTGCGCTACTCTTCAGAAATTGAAGAAACGACTTCAGCGTGTTCGTAGGCACAAAAATCTGAACGAACTTCTCCTTCTTCATGACAATGCAAGACCTCACACAAGTCTTCGCGCCCGAGAGGAGCTCACAAAACTTCAGTGGACTGTTCTTCCTCATGCACCCTACAGCCCCGATCTCGCACCGTCGGATTTCCATATGTTTGGCACAATGAAGGACGCAATCCGTGGGAGGCACTACGCGGATGATGAAGAAGTTATTGATGCAGTACGACGTTGGCTCCGACATCGACCAGTGGAATGGTACCGTGCAGGCATACAGGCCCTCATTTCAAGGTGGCGTAAGGCCGTAGCATTGAATGGAGATTGCGTTGAAAAATAGTGTTGTGTAGCTAAAAGATTGGGGAATAACCTGGTGTATTTCAATGCTGAATAAAACAACCCCTGTTTCAGAAAAAAAGTGTGTTGTATTACTTATTGAACTGTCCTCGTATATGTTTCTGACTATTACAGCGCCATCCGTCACAAAGCGAAAAGGTGGTCCAACTAAAACATTCATATTTCTTTACGTACTACACGAATATGTAATAAAAAATGTGGGTTCCTGTTTAAGATACCGCAATTGATATCCGTTTGACCTATGGCAGCGCCATCTAGCGGGGCAACCTTAGCGCCATCTGGTTTCCCCCTTCAAGCTAGACAAGTTTCGCGTCTTTGTATTTTTTTCGTTTGACGCTTATTTCGTGAGATACTTGGCCCGGTCACGATCAGTGGACCACCCTGTATAAATATTGCTCAAGTTGAAACTGGTATTATGCTGTCGACACAGGGTAAACGTTAATAAAAGCAACAAACGGCAGCGAAGGGTTCCTGACTGGAAATGGAGGGAAGAAGGTCCCATGAAAATATGTGCGGAAATGCATCGTTGTCACGGTAGACGGCGCTGACGAATGAAAGTTCCTCTGGCCACGTGTCGTGTGTCCCCTGTGACTTGCAGGCTCTGTGACTGACGCAGCGTACTGTTAGCAGCAGAATGATCCGGTATTCTTGTCGGGAACAAGCCTAGATGGAGCTTGTATAAGGCCAAGCAGATGGAACTGTTGAGAGGCAGTAACGGCTACACCAAAACAAGTACCTCATAGGCACCAACCACATCGCACTACATTTCAAGCCCTTGCTTGGTGTTTGTGTGATCATGGATCCTTTCAGACAGACGAACGTGCAAGGAGGCGGCGGACTGTGTGTGCACAAGATCTTAAGTCCCAGTTTCTTGAAGATACTAACGTGAATCGTTGTACCAGCTCTAGGCAAGTGCATCGCCAACGTCATGTAAGCCAAAGTAAATTTACATATATTTTCATCACAACAGCTACTACCTCTATCACATGCAGCGAGTGTAAGGATCCTCAGCAGTGGATTTCCCTCTACGGGAATGATTTTCTATTCCGGGACGATAGGGCGTCGTTGTACCCACACCGTCCATTTCCAGATACACGTTCATAGGACCATTTTACCTCAATTTCCAGTCAGGAATCGGCCCCTGCAGTTTGTCTCCTTTATTAATGGAAATGAACGTACGGCATTATCTACGTCTACATCTACATACATACTCCGCAATCCACCATACGGTGCGTGGCGAAGGGTACCTCGTACCACAATTAGCATCTACTCTCCCTGTTCCACTCCCAAACAGAACGAACGAAACATGCTTCTGTACGAGCCCTACGCTCTCTTATCTTATCTTTGTGGTCTTTCCGCGAAATATAAGTTGGCGGCAGTAAAATTGTACTGCAATCAGCCTCAAATGCTGGTTCTCTAAATTTCCTCAGTAGCGATTCACAAAAAGAACGCCTCCTTTCCTCCAGAGACTCCCACCCAAGTTCCTGAAGCATTTCCGTAACACTCACGTCATGATCAAACCTACCAGTAACAAATCTAGCAGCCCGCCTCTGAATTTCTTCTATGTCCTCCCTCAATCCGACCTGATAGGGATCCCAAATGCTCGAGCAGTACTCAAGAATAGGTCGTATTAGTGTTATATAAGCGGTCTACTTTACAGATGAACCACATCTTCCCAAAATTCTCCCAATGAACCGAAGACGACTATCCGTCTTCCCCACAACTGCCATTACATGCTTGTCCCACTTCATATCGCTCTGCAATGTTACGCCCAAATATTTAATCGACGTGACTGCTTCGAGCGCTACACTTCTAATGGGGTATTCAAACATTACGGAATTCTTTTTCCTATTCATCTGCATTAATTTACATTTATCTATATTTAGAGTTAGCTGCCATTCTTTACACCAATCACAAATCCTGTCCAAGTCATCTTGTATCCTCCTACAGTCACTCAACAACGACACCTTCCCGTACACCACAGCATCATCAGCAAACAGCCGCACATTGCTATCCACTCCCTTCCAAAAGAACGTTTATGTAGATAGAAAGCAACAGTGGACCTACCACTCTTCCCTGCGGCACTCCAGATAATACCCTCACCTTCGATGAACACTCACCATCGAGGACAACGTACTGGTCTCTATTACTTAAGAATTCTTCGAACCAATCCCATATGGTCGTACCTTAGTTGCGAGTCTGCAATGGGGCACCAAGTCAAAGGCTTTCCGGAAGTCAAGGAATATGGCATCCGTCTGATACCTTTCGTCCATGGTTCGCAAGATATCATGTGAAAAAAGGGCGAGCTGCGTTTCACAGAAGCGATGCTTTCTAAAGCCGTGCTGATGCACGGACAGCAACTTCTCTGCCTCGAGGAAATCCATTATACTCGAACCGGAAGTCCCCCATTCGGGGAAGTTTGGCCGCCGAGGGTAAGTTGAGTTTTCAAGAAGGGACGTCGAACAGATGTGCAGAACTATAGACCTATATCTCTAACGTCGATCAGTTGTACAATTTGGAGCAGGTATTACGTTAGAGTATAATGACTCTTCTGGAGACTATAAATCTACTCGGTAGGAATCAGCATGGGTTTCGAAAAAGACGGTCGTGTGAAACCCAGCTCGCGCTATTCGTCCACGAGACTCAGAGGGCCATAGACACAGGTTCCGTGGTAGATGCCGTGTTTCTTGACTTCCGCAAGGCGTTCGATACAGTTCCCCACACTCGTTTAATGAACGAAGTAAGAGCATATGGACTATCAGACCAATTGTGTGATTGGATTGAAGAGTTCCTAGATGGCAGAACGCAGCATGTGATTCTCAATGGAGAGAAGTCTTCCGAAGTAAGAGTGATTTCAGGTGTGCCGCACGGGAGTGTCGTAGGACCGTTGCTATTCACAATATACATAAATAACCTTGTGGATGACATCGGAAGTTCACTGAGGCTTTTTGTGGATGATGCTGTGGTATATCCAGAGGTTGTAACAATGGAAAATTGTACTGAAATGCAGGAGGATCTGCAGCGAATTAACGCATGATGCAGGGAATGGTAATTGAATCTCAATGTAGACAAGTGTAATGTGCTGCGAATACACAGAAAGATAGATCCTTTATCATTTAGCTACAATATAGCAGGTCAGGAACTGGAAGCAGTTAATGCCATAAATTATCTGGGAGTACGCATTAGGAGTGATTTAAAATGGAATGATCATATAAAGGTGATAGTCGGTAAAGCAGATGCCAGATTGAGATTCATTGTAAGAATCCTAAGGAAATGCAATCCGAAAACAAAGGAAGTAGGTTAGAGTACGCTTGTTCGCCCACTGCTTGAATACTGCTCAGCAGTGTGGGATGCGTACCAGGTGGGTTTGATAGAATAGATAGAGAAGATCCAACGGAGAGCAGCGCTCTTCGTTACAGGATCATTTAGTAATCGCGAAAGCGTTACGGAGTTGATAGATAAACTCCAGTGGAAGACTCTGCAGGAGAGACGCTCAGTAGCTCGGTACGGGCTTTTGTTGAAGTTTCGAGAACATTGCCCACCCCTACGTACATCTCGCTAAGAGACCATGAGGATAAAATCAGAGAGATTAGAGCGCACACAGAGGCATACCGACAATCCTTCTTTCCACGAACAATGCGAGACTGGAATAGAAGGGAGAACCGATAGAGGTACTCTAAGTACCCTCCGCCACACACCGTCAGGTGGCTTGCGGAGTATGGATGTATATGTAGATGTAGATGTATTTATTGCATTCGACGCCATATTGGGTGGCTTGCGCGTCGGAGATGGGGATGAAATGATGATGAGGACTACACAACAACTGCCCCAGCCTGGACTCGAACCCAGGCCCCTCGGCGTGTCATTCCACCACGCTGACCACTCAGCTAACGGGGTCGAACTTCTTTTATTAATATTCGCATTGTATGCGCTTTTGATAATGAGACATTACTACTTCCTGGAATATGAATCATTCTCTGCCACGTACTTACTGTAGCTGTAGATGAAACTTCCTGTCATATTAAAACTAAGTGCCGGACCGAGACTCGAATTTGCCTTTCGCACTTTCCCGCGAAAGACAAAGGTCCCGAGTTCGAGTCTCGGTCCGGCACTCAGTTTTAATCTGCCAGGAAGTTTCATTTCAGCGCATATTCCGCTGCAGAGTGAAAATCTCGTTCCGTAGCTGTAGATGTACGTATATGCTGTGGACCTGTTGCTGCTGCGCTGACAATGCAACGTTTCGGCCGGCAGGTATCATCACGTCGTCGGGGCGCATCGGCGAGCGGCTGAGCGCCTCTGGCACGCGCCTCAACTCGTCCAGCCCTGTGCCTTACGGCGGCGGCGGCGGCGGAGGCAACAAGAGCAGCACGGAGAGCGTGCGCGGCCTCAAGTCCGTCTCGCGGCAGAGCCTGCTCGACATCGTCAGCTGCCGCTTCGGCGTCGGCCGCACCGCCCGACAGCAACATCAGCACACAGGGGTCTGTACACCACACCGCTGCTGTTCCCTGCTGCCAGCCTGTTGCTCACACTATACAGAGTGAAAAGTATTTAAATCGACAAACTCTGGGAGGTTGTAGAGGACATCAAAACAAATATTTTTCCCTAATATCATTTTTTCGTATAAGGAGTATTTAAACCGGTAGAGGAATTGTCCTCTGGGTGGATAATCAACTGGTTCCAGGTTGTGGACACACTGTAAGTGAAATGGACTTAACAATGGCTCTCGAAGGACTGTTCTTGCATTCGTCAGATTCGTCCCCATGTTACGTACAGTTGCACGAGTACTTATTGAAAGGTCCCGCTCCACAGGCTGCAAGACAGCTTCGTCAAATTGCAGCGTTCTTACCGTGCGACGGTGTCCCTGTTGTGTTGGCTGAAGAGCCAGCACCGTGTTGCGAATGGAGGCCAAAATCCACGCGGTTTAGCTCACGCATGCTGGCGTGAGGAGTAAGGACTATACTGACGTGAGGTCTGGAACATGACAAGGAATTAGAATTCAGAAAGCGGGAGTAATTAGTTCGATACTTAACTTTAATCCATTAATGATGAACGTCCCTCTTGACGGTACATGATTCACAATATTATCTGTTCAGAATACATTCATAGTAACGGAATATGGCGCCTTGCTAGGTCGTAGCAAATGACGTAGCTGAAGTCTGTGCTAAACTGTCGTCTCTGCAAATGAAAGCGTGTGTAGTCAGTGAACCATCGCTAGCAAAGTCGGCTGTACAACTGGAGCGAGTGCTAGGGAGTCTCTCTAGACTAGACCTGCCATGTGGCGGCGCCCGGTCTGCAATCACTGATAGTGGTAACACGCGGGTCCGACGTACGCTAACGGACCGCGATTTAAAGGCTGCCACCTAGCAAGTGTGGTGTCTGGCGGTGACACCACAGTCCCTGTCCAGGTAATCTGCTAAATGACCCGGTCTGAAGCAGACGTTGGTACACAGCAGCAAAGGTCGTATGATCCGGGATACGGCGATTAGGATATTGTTGTTGATAAACCCGCTGTGCAGCTCTTCCGTTGTGGTGCGCTACGCAGTACGCACCAACCATATCAGTGTACTCACTCCAGGTGTATCGCTCCATTAGTAAACAGAGACAGTGCACTACTACACTGGTGGACAGCAGTTGCCTACAACTGAAGAGCGTAATACGCCCTCTAACAACTGAAGATCGTAATACGCCACTAACAACTGAAGAGCGTAATACGCCCTCCATCGGTTTAAATAAACCTCATAGGAAAAAATGACATTAGGGAAAAATATTTGTTTTGATGTCCCCTGCAACCTCCCAGAGTTTGTCGGTTTAAATACTTTTCACCTTGTATGCCGTCTGGGGCTGAAATTCGCTTCCATGTACTTGCTAAAATGTCGTAATTAAGAAATTTGGCTGCAGAGGCGAAAGCGAAGAATAAGAATGAAATATTTCTCTACTGCACAAGATTTGGTACCTAGGACGTCCGCAACTGAGAGGCTTGATAATTTTGGAGAGATCCGCTTCATTTGTACAGATTTTATTCCAACCACAACTTGTTGCAGGCTTATCAGATCTCATCTTCAGGTGTATGAATTTATTGTATTTACTAACATATAGTATGCAGTCTGGTCGGTCAGCGCTCCAAAGCTCATGTCGTTGCACCTTGGAGGAAACGGTCCGCCACCGGGCAGCCGCATAGTAGGAACGCCTACCACAACTGTATCACTGTTTTACCAAATACAACTACTTCACACACCTGAAGATGGGGTTTTAAAATCCCGAAACCGGTCGTGGTCTGAACAGATATTAGTACAACTGAAGCGGATCTTTCTAAATTAATTATCATTATTTCCCTATCACATTTACGTAACATTTGCCTGTTAGTCGCCACATATATACAGGGTGATCAAAAAGTCAGTATAAATTTGAAAACTTCATAAACCACGGAATAATGTAGATAGAGAGGTAAAAATTGACACACATGCTTGGAGTGACATGGGGTTTTATTAGAATAATAAAATAAGTTCACATCATATCCGACAGATGGCGCTGGACAGCCAAACATCAGTAACTGCTACCGTGACGGGTGAGAGGTAGGCCAATATGTTACAGAATCGCATCATCCCCAGCCTGGCTGATAAACACCTGCTGGAACGTACGATGTTTAGGCAGGATGGCGCTCCACCCCATATTGCTAGACCCGTGAAAGATCTCTTGCGCGCGTCGTTTGGTGATGATCGTGTGCTCAGCCGCCACTTTCGTCATGCTCGGCCGCCCAGGTCCCCAGACCTCAGTCCGTGCGATTATTGGTTTTGGGGTTACCTGAAGTCGCAAGTGTATCGTGATCGACCGACATCTCTAGGGATGCTGAAAGGCAACATCCGACGCCAATGCCTCACCATAACTCCAGACATGCTTTACAGTGCTGTTCACAACATTATTCCTCGACTACAGCTACTGTCGACGAATGATGGTGGACATATTGAGCATTTCCTGTAAAGATCATCATCTTTGCTTTGTCTTACTTTGTTATGCTAATTATTGCTATTCTGATCAGATGAAGCGCCATCTGTCGGACATTTTTTGAACGTTTGTATTTTTTCGGTTCTAATAAAACCCCATGTCATTTCAAGCATGTGTGTCAACTTTTACATCTCTATCTACATTATTCCGTGATTTATTCAGTTTTCAAATTTATACTGACTTTTTGATCACCCGGTACATTCCACATGCAAGCGTAGGCTTCCGCGGCAGTTGTCATTCTCAATAAAATTATTCAGGTTATGTGACCTCATTGTCAAGTAAGCTTCTCCGGCGTTGCGGCCACTGTTGCAAATGGCTATTCCCATGGTGTTTAGCTAACTGATACTGCAGGAAACAGAAAGAATTCCAAGCTGCACAAGTTGAACCTTGATTAAAGAAACGAGAAAATCAGATGTTAAGACAGAACGTCTCACTTTATAGGTTTAATCCCATATCTACAGACAAAAGTACAGGGCGATTCTGTGACGATTTCACAAACTTCAAAGGATGATGAAAAAGAGTAGATGCATCAGCTGTGTGTAAGGGACTGTGGTCCAGAAGAGGTCAATTAGTAAGTAATAACCGAAAATCTTTCTGATACGTCACCCCTTCTGCTGTAAGCTCTTCACTTTTCATATTTTGTGAGAAGACAGTATGGTACAAACCACAAAAAAATTGTCAAGTAAACATGAGTTCTAAGATGCTACCTTAGCGGCTGTGAGCACTCATTCATCTTTGCTACCGTGAAACGCACCTCTACTGCTGAAAAAGTTCTCATAGCTCTTAAGATAGGGATTTTAATCCCTATGTTTAACAGACAATGTTTTCTTGCTTTGGTCCATACTAGCTCCTCCCAAAGAACGGATAGCAAAGAGCTTGCAGTAAAAGAAGTCCACTGACAGAGGCATCTGACTGATATTCGCTTTATACACTTTGGGCTAGATCGTTTCTGGACCAGCGTCTTTTACCACAAATTGACGCATTGGCCGTTCTGACTGCATATCTTAAAGAACAAGCCTGACTGAGAAGCCTTTGAAATAACGCCTCTTTACTTTTTGATACAAAAGTTGCAGAACGAAAGAGTGGTATCAGAAACAGAGATAACAATGCTCATAATGCGATGAAAACTACTTCTGTTAATAAACTTACTCTGACCAACGCGTAATCCGTAAGATACTATTTAAGGTTAAAGCTGTACATAACTTTCAGTAACGTATCAAATGCAATCCCCATTTATGATGATATCTGGCGAGTTTAGAGTTCAAGGACTGCAATGAATTTGCGTCCATAGCCCTAGGTCACAATAGTTGTTTGTGTACTGCAGTAACTTGCATGCGCGCCGGCCGGGGTGGCCGTGCGGTTCTAGGCGTTACAGTCTGGAACCGCGTGACTGCTACGGTCGCAGGTTCGAATCCTGCCACGGGCATGGATGTTTGTGATGTCCTTAGGTTAGTTAGGTTTAAGTAGTTCTAAGTTCTAGGGGACTAATGACCTCAGAAGTTAAGTCCCATAGTGCTCAGAGCCATAACTTGCATGCAGAGCTATGTATCCAGAGTATCTGTGATGTGAACGGCGAGCCCTGTGCAGAGACCTTATGTTCTCCATGTTCTCCTTCATATTTTGCGATGCATCACCGGAGCTATGGCCCTCCATAGAAAATTTCTTAGTTTTCATTAATCATGCACCTACGTTGTGCCTTACGCGGCCTGTTTATTCATGAAATGCGGTATCTGGTGTGATAGTGGGCAGGTCCATGATGACCGTTTCCTTGGAGAGAGATATGACGCTGAACCACCCTCAATCCGGTCGCCAAAGATTCGTTAACAATGAAATCATATACCTAAATAACAAAATGTGCAGGGTCTCAACCCAGCTGGTCCCATACGTCAACGATCTCCTTGTCTTTGAACTGAGGTATTGATAACATTCCAAATAAGTCAAAAAATATAGTTCTAACAGATGATATTATGATATTATACGAGGAAACCACACTCCTGTTGTGGGAACGATATACCGCATTTTCTTCTCAAAATAACGCTCTTGAGCGGGACATGCTATTTGGAAATTGTGCCAACAAAGCACGGTAGAAGGCGGCCTACTGCTCTATGTCATCTTTGTTAATGTGGTCATTTGTTGTGGATCACGTTGTACGTATTGTGTTGTGTGTTAACCGGGGACTTAGAAACGACGGAGAGGCTCCCTCCCCGCCGCAGCCGCAGTGGTCCCCAACCCCACGACGACTGCAGCAGTCCACTTCACCCCTCCGCCACCCCACACCGAACCACTCTGTCAGGGTTATTGCGCGGTTCGGCCCCCGATGGATGGACCCCCGCGGCACCCAGGGAACGTCTCACACCGGAGGAGTGGAACCCCTACGTTTGTGTGGTAGAGTAATGGTGGTCTAAGCGTACGTGCAGAACTTGTTTCTTCAGTGTAGCTGGGGAGGAATAAGGGGAACCATCCCGCATTCGCCGAGGCAGATGGAAAACCGCCTAAAAACCATCCAAAGACTGGCCTGCTCACCGGACCTCGACACAAGTCCGCCGGACGGATTCGTGCCGAGGGCCAGGGGCTCCTTCCCACTCCGGAAAGCCATGCCTTAGACCGCACGGCTAACCGGGCTGGCCCTGGACCACGTTACTTTACGTTCAACTTCCGTTTTGCAAATGATTTCATTGGACGCTGTTCAGCTAATCCAACGATGGCTGCACATACGTCCTGGCACATTTTTTTTTTTTTTTACTTCCGCTACGTGCACTCTCTGGAACTCCGCCTGAAACAAAAGAACAGCCTCCTATTCAGTTAGAGTTATTTTACTAGGTGGGAATTTGCCTAAGCGTTCTATAAACGCACATATTATTTCTGTCTTTCCTCACAATGTCTACGCACCTTGGTACGTTCACACATACAGGCCATGTATCGGCCCAATATAATTAGTAACTGTGTCTGCGCCTATCAGCCATTCCTTCACAACTGAAGCAATCAAGTACGAAAGAAACGATACGATGCTGAAAGCAATGATTTTTGTCAACTTCAAAGCGACGATACCAACAAACCAACTATTTATTTTCACAGTCGTATCAAGTATACAGATTACAGGGATTTCTTGGACGCCTTGTGATAGGAAAAAGAAGGCTGCATGACATACAATATTCTTATCCACAAAGTAATTTGTCGTGCAGAAACTTTACCAGTTTCACTGTCAGGTATGCTAAAGCAGGCTTACAAGCTGTCATTTTACATCACAATTCAGAAACATTTTGAATCGTTCAAGGGATACCCTCAATGAGGCCCCTCTACAAGTAGTTTTGGAATATACACTTGAGATATTTTGTACAAAGAACATAACGTAGCATATCCTAAATTTCATAAATAATTTTTTGTTGAAGAGAAATTAATTTTTTTAAAGATTTGTTCATGATTCCTCTTAACTCTTTTTACTTTTAATGACAAAGTGTTTGCGCAAGCCGACGTTTTGCAGTTGGAAATTGTTCACCAGGCATCATGAAAGATGCTTTTGTGACCTCTCTACGGAATATTTTTAAGTATTTTCCCAGACGGTGATTTATTACGTATCGTACTTAACTTTTCATTTCGTTTTTTAGAGAGGAAAATTATTTAGCATAGTGATTTTTGACTTCAGATTAGATCCCCAAATATCATTTGCGTTTCTATTTTTGACAGATCGGAAAATGAGTCTCAAGACCTGAAATAGCTAGAAATAACAAATTTAAAAAATAATAAATTTAAAAAAGTGTATATGTACATGTGCTTTAAGCAGTTGTATCCAGAAATGGTAAATAGTATGCGCAAAACACGGAATATCAGTGTCATTTAACAGATTCATTAACGCCACCAGGAGTTGAACACATATCTACAATACTTGAAAGGCTTCCACCTTCATTCACTTTTTGTTTTCTAGTAATGGACTAGCAGGACGTTTTTCGGCAGCACGCTGCCATCCTCAGTTGATTACGTGTTGTGAGATTTTATTTCCCATACTACACACGCCTTCGAAATTCGATGTTTCTGCTAGGTATGCCAGCTAGATCAGGTGCCAAACGTCGTCTTTCATTAGAATAATTTCATTCTATGATTCGTACAATTTAGGCACCCCTAGAGAAAGTAATTTACATATTACGAAGTATTTAATATCTTTTTGCATTCTGAACGTAACAAATATGTAGTTTCGCAATTATTATTTATAGATAAGTATACTACCGTCTCTTTAGTGAAAATAGTCCATTCTAAATGAACTGAATGAGATGAAAATCGTTCGTTGAAAGAAAAGGTGTTAGTAACTGGTTTTTGAACTCACAGGTTGTAATGATGGTCAGCTGTAGTGAAAAGCTGAACAGTGGCTTATACTTAATGCATAACGTTATTTGGCCGTTTACATAGTGTATAGAAGCAGAAGTGAGCAGGATTCGTATGCTAAAAATTTCTCTCCCGTAGCTTGTGTACACACATTGAATGTTCCATTACTAGTGCTTTCGTATATTCAAGACGAACTGGAAACAGAAACAATAAATTAGAAATTATTGCCGTTGGGGATACTTTGTGATTTGGCTAAGGTTTTTGATTTGAGAACAACGACATTCTAACGCAAAAGTAAAATATTGTGAATTTGTAGACACAGCAGGTTCGTGGGTTCCATCTTATATGTATGACAGAAGGCAATGTATGTTAGTTAATATCAATCACATACAGACACTCAGAAGTTCAAGAAATCGGATTTGATGTACCAAACGGTCGATTTTTGTTTTCTCTGTTGTTTCTGGTACACATTAACGATCTTCTTGTTGCCGTTTCAGTAGAAGTGAATCTTCTCCTTTTTGCAGAGGATACAAATATGGGAATAAAGAACACTGCCGGTTCCCTTACTCAAAACGCAGCTACTGAAATAAACGAAAACATGAATGGACTGTTCGAGGCAAATGGGTTATCACTGAGTTATGACAAGATTCAGAATATACCAAATTCACAGCTTCATACAGCTCGAGAAGCTATTTTAATAAGTTTCTCAAACAACTAATTACAGGAAGTATGAACTGTTAAGTTTTTGAGACTGCAGATAGACCGTAATGTTAACTGGAAATTCAGCTGCCTAGAATTAATGACGCAGCTTAGTTCAGTTATATTTACAGTGCATAATGAATGCTA
The DNA here is from genome assembly GCF_021461385.2 of Schistocerca piceifrons. Taxonomy (NCBI): domain Eukaryota; kingdom Metazoa; phylum Arthropoda; class Insecta; order Orthoptera; family Acrididae; genus Schistocerca; species Schistocerca piceifrons. The sequence goes on along the minus strand of NC_060139.1, from coordinate 59,777,750 downwards.
CAGGTGAGTTAGAAAGGAGAAACGTTTATTCAGCATATTACCACTCACTAATGATGTACAGAATGCCTTCCGCGGAAATTCTACATACAGGGAGACCATTTTCAGAATACAGAAGCTCGCTATCAGATTTAACATCAGATGTAATTATCTGGTGTTAATTCTGGAACATTCTCCAGAGAGTTCTTCAAGAAACTGGTTATTTTGATAACTACCTCACAATATGTTTTACCTGTTTTATACATATAAAGTAGAGTGTATGTATATATGGCCGGGATCTCCTCTCAAACCTCTAGATCGATTTCAGCTGGTGCTGCAGCGCCACGAGTATCAGCGATGTGGGGTTTACAACCTCCTAGCTCCAATAGGAGCTGAGATACGGGAAAAAACGTGTTCTTCCCAGCTGTTAGCATATAGGCTGCCGTGTATGAAAGGCATGTTGTGTGGGAACCATACTGGCCTGTCAAATCAACTTTCTCTGCATTGCAGCTTAGATATCAGCGTCAAGAAACGGTTTTCCGGACCCCAAAATGTAGGCTGCCCTGTACGACAAGCGTGTTGCGTTGGAGTGGCATCGGCCTGCTTTATCGACCTGTTTTGCTTGGCGGCCTGTGAGTCATTGGCAAATAAATGAGTTTTAAGCTCCTAATATGTAGCCTGTTCTGGATAACAGACATCCTGTAGGTGCAGTATCGGCCTGCTTTATTGAACTGTACTGCAGGAGCTACAGGTGATGATGAGCAAGGCGTGGAGAAAGGTCGAGATGGATAGTGGAGGGGGTGAACGGAGAGAGGCAGAAGAGAAATTGACAATGATAAGGGAAGAAGAGAAAATGCAAGAGAAGGTGGTAGAAGGATAGTGATCAGATAAGAAAGGAAGAGGGGGAGGCAAAGGAGGAAAAAGAGATGGGGAGGAGGATATGATCAGACGAAGAGGGGAGGAGGGATATTGTCGGAAACAACGGAATGTGGAAATGGAGAGAGGGGGAGAAGAAGGTGAAGAGAGAGACCGGGGGGTGGGGGAGGGGGTGGAGGAAGTAGACATACAGAGGCTGGAGGGTGAGGTAGACAGACAGAGGGAGGAAGGAATGGGCACAGAAAAGAGAAGGATGAGGTGTCCAATACATACGCATACGTGGGCACAGCCATGGAGAAAAGGCTACTATACAGGGTGAAAAGTATTTAAACCGACAAACTCTGGGAGGTTGTAGGGGACATCAAAAGAAGTATTTTTCCCTAATGTCATTTTTTACTATGAGGAGTATTTACACCGATAGAGGAAGATTTATCTGGCGGCAAATTAATTAAACCAACAAACACTTTTCCATTTTTATGACCAAGAGACAACACTTTAACACAACCCAAATCTCAATTAAAGTAGATTTTCAAAAGTGCCTCCATTGACACATAAACAAAGGTTAAACCGTTGGATCATGTTCTGTCTGGCACGGGCAAAAACCCCAGGAGTATCCTGAATTGTTCCTGCTGCTGCTACTATCCGGGCAACCAGATACTCTTCTGATGCAGCAGGAGTTGCCTAAAGAAGGTTGCACATCTCTCCCCACACAAAAAAGTGTAGACGGGACATATCTAGGGATCGAGCAGGCCATGACACAGGACCACCTCTGCCAATCCACATTTCTGGGAACTGTCGGTCCAGGAATCGACGCACACGACGACTGAAATGTGCCGGTGCCCCGTCACGTTGGAACCACATGTGTTGTCTTGTAGCGAGCGGGACGTCTTCCAGCAACTTCCTCAAGTTGCGGCGTCCCTGTCCAGGTAATCTGCTAAAAGATCCGGTCTCACGCAGACTTTGGTACACAGCAGCAAAGGTCGTATGATGCGGGATACGGCGATTAAAATATTGTTGTTGATAAACCCGCTGTACAGCTCGTCCGTTGTGGTGTACTACGTAGTACTCACCAACCATATCAGTGTACCCACTTCAGGTGTATCGATCCATTAGTAAACAGAGACAATGCACTACTACATTGGTGGACAGTAGTTGCCTACAACTGAAGAGCGTAATACGTCCTCTAACAACCGTAATTCGCCCTCTAACAACTGAAGAGTTTAATATGACCTCCACTGGTTTAAATAATCCTCATAGGAAAAAATTACATTAGGGAAAAATATTTGTTTTGATGTCCCCTACAACCTCCCAGTGTTTATCGGTTTAAATACTTTTCACCCTGTATGTATACTCATTAATGTCGTTTGTAATTACCAAAATTTGTATTCTGTCACCATATAGTGTGAAGCATCAGTATATCATTAGGACCAAAGCAACCTCTACAAAGTGTTCAAGTGGCTGACATTAATGCAAAAAGCAGTCAGATAGATAGATACACTTATATTACAACCACCTACCGGAGCACATCAAGTGTCATATCGATAAAGTGGTGGGATTTGTGATACTGAAAGAACTTTCTGTTGGGCATCTCCTTCTACTCCACTGAATAGTATCTCCACAGAAACTCCTGACTATAATGTTTCAGATCAGTTTAAATTACAATTAGTAGTTGTATAGAGCAATGTAAAATGATTTCACTGCATTGCACTAAAATTAAATAAAGTGTATACATCTTTGACTTCGCTCCACATCCCAGAGCAATGTAACATGGGGCTTCAGGTGGCTACTGTGGCAACGACAGTTAGATTTTAGTACAGCTGGTTTGCGAGAGGGCTGCCACGGCGGCGAGCCCCGAAACTAAAGTGGCGCTGGCCACTTGCGCCGCGAGGCAGCTCAGCGCCCCTCGCCGCTTCCCTTTTAACGGTCCCTGGGCGTCGCAGAGTGGCGGCGGCCAGGTATGCCAAGCGGCCATCGAGTTAGCCAAAGTTTGGCAGCCGGGATATCAAAGGGCGGGCACGTCTTCTCCTTGCCGAGGAGGAAAGCTATTTTACGGTGAAGCTTAAAACGGCACAAAAAGGAAGCGATCCTTGGCGTTACCAAGTTTGCTTTTGTCGTCATGGACGATGATTCTCTTGTATCTTCGAAACACAAGAGACCATCTCAAACAGTGCAAAGTTTTACTATCGCATTACTTCGTACAGTGGCGATGTTTGTAAGCGCATCGCTCACTGCAGTTAGGGCCGGCATGCCTTTTGTTTCGCCGTTGGTTCTTTTTGAACTACAGCGTAGTTAGTACGGCCAATTGGCGTTGTTTAACAACGTGGACTCAGCCGAGTCTGAAATTTCACAATGGACTCAAGGCACATGGTCCTTTTAAAATGTTAAATTGTATTTAGAACGGTTAACTAATACGAGGGAGACGTAACAACATCGCGAGTGACTTACGCACACTGTATCTCACGCAGATCATTTCACGTAACTGGAAGAATTATCGCTAGTAAGGTACTTATGTGTATGAGAAGTAGAACCGTATTTTCAACAGTGTACATGCAAAAGTTAGGAATCATAATGAATGATATATGATACTAAATTCTGAAAGGGGCGTGAAATTTCAGCTGTTGTTACCAAATATTTTCCTAGTCAGTAATGGTACACACTCGCAGTTAGTGACTTTAAAAGTAGTCGTACTGGTAGAGCACACCGTGATTGTTATAAGAAAATAAGATCAGTTCATGTAAACTCTATCACTAATTGAAAAAGTTTGGTAGCCAAAAATTAATAAAAAGTGATAATTCACTAGTAGGGAGCTTACATATTTGGAGATAGACACCACTTCATACATGAACTACATGAATGGAAAAAGAAGGATTGTTCTGCAATGAGTAGCAAGTAAAATCTTTATTACACTACTTATCAACATAAGTGTAGTTACCAGTAAAGAACGTGGTGTATCGGTACCTTAGCGACGCTAAAACTCTTACTCAAATGGTGTTAGGTAAGCAGTCTGATTATGAACGGTTAGCACATCACGAACGAGAAATTTGAGAGCGCAGCTCATTCTGTGTCTTACGTAGCGGCTATGTACTATGCTATGTATTAAACACGTGAAATACCGGGTCATCAAAAAGTCAGTATAAATTTGAAAACTGAATAAATCACGGAATAATGTAGATAGAGAGGTAAAAATTGACACACATGCTTGGAATAACATGGGGTTTTATTAGAAACAAAAAAATACAAAACTTCACAAAGTGTCCGACAGATGGCGCTTCATCTGATCAGAATAGCAATAATTAGCATAACAAAGTAAGACAAAGCGAAGATGATGTTCTTTACAGGAAATGCTCAATATGTCCACCGTCATTCCTCAACAATAGCTGTAGTCGAGGAATAATGTTGTGAAAAGCACTGTAAAGCATGTCCGGAGTTATGGTGAGGCATTGGCGTCGGATGCTGTCTTTCAGCATCCCTAGAAATGTCGGTCGATCACGATGCACTTGTGACTTCAGGTAACCCCAAAGCCAATAATCGCACGGACTGAGGTCTGGGGACCTGGGAGCCCAAGCGTGACGGAAGTGGTGGCTGAGCACACGATCATCACCAAACGACGCGCGCAAGAGATATTTCACGCATCTAGCAATTTTTTTCGGTTCTAATAAAACCCCTTGTCATTCGAAGGATGCGTGTCAATTTTTACCTCTCTATCTACATTATTCCGTGTTTTATGTCCCCCTTAAACATCCTGACAACCACCACCACCGTGTTTTATTAAGTTTTCAAATTTATACTGACTTTTTGATCAACCGGTAGTTACAATACTACAGATGATAAGGTAAAGTTATTAGCCATTGCATGTCTTATGTTCATTATTATGTCAAATTTATCCAAACAAAAATATGAAACGTAGCTGTTGCATCTATAGTATAAATTGTAGAGTCCCAGTGAAGTAACTTTTCTGGATATTGTAGCAGGTTGCAAGAACAATCCGAAAGAATCGAAACTCAGAGTATAGAACAATGTACAAAAATTGAGAGATTAATGTTGTAGACAAATGGTGCACCGGTAGCTTCAGAGCAGCATGTAGGAATGACGTCAACGACTAGGTCATTTGGGACGAAGCAGAGGATGAAACTGAGCAAGTATGGTCAACGTAATCGTATGTCCGTTTCGAATTCGACATCTCTCTCTTGGCGATTTTGACAGACTCGCGTCAGCGTTGCTGCTCATAACAGTAATGTAAACAATAGCTGTCAAAACTATTTGGTGCACAAGATTATAGGTCTAATTTCCAAACTACGCAGCGTCAACAGTAAACCACGTTATGGGTGAAGGGTCACCACGGTATCAGAGGAAATCGAAGTGTCGACACTCTCCCTTAAGGGTGCTATTGACCATGGGACAGTCATACAAACATGTCCCTAACACAGCCATCTCTGGTATTTACGGCAGTGGAAAAGAGCCCTGTGGTGTAAGAAATGAGAGCTCTAGCTACATAGTGGAAGGCATTATACATACGTTGTACAGGATATCGCTGCAATATTGTAGCTATTTTTTGGGAAGTATCATACAAAATTTCTTGTCACAATGTTTCGTCTCCTCTTTAATTACAGAAGATTCAGGCGTAACTGGTCCTTGATATCCTGGATACTGATAATAGGACGGACTTGGCATCGGAGATGGTCTCACACATGCTGTGTCGAGGGCACCCCTGTGTATTTTGCTGCCCACAGGAGAACCTCAGCATCACAAAGACAGTTCATGAAGCCACATGACACGTGTGGACGAGCTTTGTCATGCTGAAAAATGGCACCCTTATATTGTCGCATAACGAGTAGGCCATGATTTTAGGGCCCTCGATCACTGTCAGTAGTGACCTGTAGTCATATTCACCTGAGCTCATAACCGACGGATTTCCACACCATAACGCCAGTAGTGAAACGCTGTGCCTCTCCAAAACACTAGAAGAATGGGACCTCTCTCCAGGTCGCTGCTATACGCACGACGATGGTCATGCAGCATAGCGTAGAACAACGAATTATCACTGAACATAGTGCGACACCATTGATCAACAGTCCATGCTTCGAAGTCACGGTACCACTCCATAGGCAGCCGTTAGTGTTGTGGTGTTAACAGCAAAAAAAATGGCTCTGAGCACTATGGGACTCAACATCTTAGGTCATAAGTCCCCTAGAACTTAGAACTACTTAAACCTAACTAACGTAAGGACATCACACACACCCATGCCCGAGGCAGGATTCGAACCTGCGACCGTAGCAGTCCCGCGGTTCCGGACTGCAGCGCCAGAACCGCTAGACCACCGCGGCCGGCTGTTAACAGCAATCTACGCATGATGAGATGGTGATTGCCTAGTCCGTCTGCTGCTTGTCTCCGACTAATGGTGCAGGCAGTCCATTATTTGTTTTCGAATGGCAGCTGCAGATGTGAATGGGTTACGATGTGCTTGGCTTACCAGCATCATGCATTCGTCAAATCCGAATGCACTATAAATCTGGGTCGCGCATGATTCGAGCGGCTCACCAAATGTATACCAACAGTGGGGCCCCTTTCAAACTCTGGCAGATTCTGATAACAGTGTTTACACGAGTATGCGGCATATAAGTTGATTCACAATGATCACTCAGCGCCTGACGCCGTTCACGCTTCTTACGTGATCTACCATGCCTCGTAACAACACTCAACGCGAGCAGCATTACTGCTCTACGGTGGTGCTTCCATCTGTCACAGAGAATTTGCAATTCCAATCATTTACATACCGGTCGATGTTTTGTACGGGAACAAAGTTACATTGACATCCGCCCATCTCTTACAGTGACTTTCTTCCTCAGGCCATGGACAGACCACTTTTCTCTTTGCGTCCCTTGCGTGTAAATACAGCTACGGGTGAACCAGCTTCTGCCGAACCTGCGCAATATACGTGGATGGGGTACTATCTCTGCGTCAATCTCCCGTTTTCTCTTATATTTAACACCAATGAAATGTGACAAACATGACAGAGTCTGTCAGATTTAGGCACTAGACTATTCTCTGACAGATCCTTGAATCCGTTAGTTGCATCTGAATCAAACAATGTCTTTGTGACCCCAACGTATTCAATTACAGTTAAAATCGCACAATAAAATGACCTATTGTATTATTTGAAGATTTGAAATGAGAAAGAATTGTAAATGAATTTCACGATTCAGAACTTAATCTCCAATCTTAACATCCCCAGCAGGTGAATGTCACTAACTTTCCATTTGGGAATCACAATTCTGTCTTTCAGACCAGAACAGTGTAATATTAGAGCTATACATTTATCAGTCAGTTCGTATATAAAATTTTGTGTCCTAAGTAAAACTGGACACGATCGTAAATTTTGTTGTAAGTGTGTGTAAGCGTGCAAAGTGCAACTCTACTTTTGGCACGGTGTAACTAAAGCAAATACGTGTCATCAGACGTAGTGGTTTACGTTTTGGTTAATAAAATGCATAAGGCGGTTTCAGTGTTTAGAAAGAAGCGCTTTAAAATAGAAAAAGTAGTGTGCATGATTTTAAGTTACATGGTCGCCTTTCCGCAAGGAAACACAATTTTAAACACGGTCCAGACATACGATAAGCAATGTGCAAACAACTTCGGAATTTCACTATACGTTCGTCACAGTAATACGAATAAAAACCATTGACATTTCAAATGAGTAATAGCGTTTTGCAAAAATGCCTTCTTGATGAATGTAAATTAAACATGGATTAATTTGGATAAGATGACTTGAATTTTGTTGCCTCATATTGATAAACCATTCATTACACTCTTCAGTAATGATTATTCAGAACCATACAAACTTTCATTTGAAAACATTAACGGTCAAAACTTAGTAATGCTATTTGTCACGTAGTAACAAACACAGTAACACTGTTACAGTAGCGGTGTCACGACACATCAGCTCAGTTAAATAAATTATTAAGTTCTACGTTTCAGATTGTAACTGCTGCGGATTTAAAATTTATTACAGTCATTAATTTTAGGGCATAACGTCAGTAACTTACTCACTTGGTGTAGGATCTATAAGTTCACTGATTCTAGACAAATTAAGCATCACCAAACTCACTTTTGTTAACACAATAAATATTATCATTGGCCCATGTTCTAATGCAGTTTTACTGGAAATATAATACTTTACCTTGATGTGTTGAAGACTAGCTGTAAGCAGTCATGAACTGGCGCTGCTACTATAGTCCACATGTTCCATACAATGTTCACCCATGACAGTATTAGATCCAAGGGTACTGGTGAACTATTATGTCTACTGAATCCATCACGCCTGTTCCCTCTCAATTATGAATATTGCTGCAGTCTGTAAAACGTTGTTGGCCCTGCCTTCTGATCACACGCGGACAGGCCGTGTCAATCTGCAGCCTGTGACAAGGCCGATGACGATGGTGTGTGCCCTCAATGGACGATGGACAGCGATAGTGTTAGCCCACGCAAGGCATTGATGGTTTCGCAGCTAGGTGTCCCAGGCCCAAAATCCAGTCCACCATGAAAGCAACAGGCAGAAGATGACAGTCACCCAGCAGGTGATGCACTCATGGAAGGGCTCCAACTCGACAGCATTTGGGCTCAGTTCAGTTCAGATTAAAATGTATGCCGCAGAGACAGGCTAGACAGTGAAGGGGGAGGCGTGTTTATAGCGATAAGAAGTGAAATAGTATCGAAGGAAATTGACGGAGATCCGAAATGTGAAATAATTTGGGTGAAGGTCACGGTTAAAGCAGGCTCAGACATGGTAACTGGATGTCTCTATAGACCCCCTGGCTCAGCAGCTGTTGTGGCAGAACACCTGAAGGAAAATTTGGAAAATATTTCGAGTAGATTACCCGAACACGTTGCAGATCTGGGTGGAGATTTTAATTTACTAGATATACACTGGGAGACTCAAACGTTTATAACGGGTGGCAGGGACGAAAAATCCAGTGACTTTTTTTTAAGCGCTTTATCTGAAAACTATCTTGAGCAGTTGAACAGAGAACCGACTCGTGGCGATAACATATTAGACCTTCTGGTGACAAATAGACCCGAACTATTTGAAACAGTTAACGCAGAACAGGGAATCAGCGATCATAAAGCGGTTAGACCATCGATGATTTCAACCGTAAATAAAAATATTAAAAAAGGTAGAAAGATTTTTCTGTTTAGTAAAAGTGACAAAAATGAGATTTCAGGGTACTTGACAGCACAACACAAAAGTTTTATCTCAAGTACAGATACTGTTGACGATCAGTGGAAGAAGTTCAAAACCTCGTACAATATGCATAAGATGAGCATGGGCCAAGCAAGATCGTAAGAGATAGAAAAGAGCCACCATGGTACAACAACCGAGTTGGAAAACTGCTAAGGAAGCAAAGGGTACTTCACAGCAAACATAAACATAGCCAAAGCCTTGCAGACAATCAAAAATACACGAAGCGAAATGTAGTGTGAGGAGGGCTATGCGAGAGGCGTTCAATGAATTCGAAAGTAAAGTTCTATGTACTTACTTGGCAGAAAATCCAAAGAAATTTTGGTCTTATGTCAAAGCGGTAGGTGGATCAAAACAAAATATCCAGACACTCTGTGACCAAAATGGTACTGAAACAGAGGATGACAGGCTAAACGCCTAAATACTAAATGTTTCACAGAGGAAGACTGCACTGTAGTACCTTCTCTAGATTGTTGCACAGATGACAAAATGGTAGATATCGAGATAGATGACAGAGGGGTAGAAAAACAATTAAAATCGCTCAAATCAGGAAAGGCCACTGGACCTGATGGGATACCAGTTCCATTTTGCACAGAGTACGGGAAGGAACTTGCCCCCCTTCTTGCAGCGGTGTACCGTAGGTCTCTAGGCGGGCGTAGCATTCCAAAAGATTGGAAAAGGGCACAGGTCATTCCCGCTTTCAAGAAGGGACGTCGAAAAGATGTGCAGAACTATAGACCTGTATCTCTATCGTCGATCAGTTGTAGAATTTTGGACCACGTATTATTTTCGAGTATAATGACTTTTCTGAAGACTAGAAATCTGCTCTGTAGGAATCAACATGGGTTTCGAAAAAGACGATCGTGTGAAACCCACTTCGCGCTATTCGTCCACGAAACTCAGAGGGCCATAGACACGGGTTCCCAGGTAGATGCCGTGTTCCTTGACTTCCGCAAGGCGTTTGATACTGTTCCCCACAGTCGTTTAATGAACGAAGTAAGAGCATATGGACTATCAGACCAATTGTATGATTGGATTGAAGAGTTTCTAGACACCAGAACGCAGCATGTCATTCTCAATGGAGGGAAGTCTTTCGAAGTGGGAGTGACTTTGGGTGTGCCGCAGGGTAGTGTCGTAGGACCGTTGCTATTCACAATATATATATATATAAATGACCTTATGGATAGCATCGGAAGTTCACTGAGGCCTTTTGCGGATGATGCTGTAGTATATTGAGATGTTGCAACAATGGAAAATTGTACCGAAATGCAGGAGGATGTGCAACGAATTGACGCATGGTGCAGGGAATGGCGATTGAATCTCAACGTAGACGAGTGTAACGTGCTGCGAATTATTAGAAAGAAAAATCCTTTATCATTTAGCTACAACATACCAGGTCAGGAACTGGATGTAGTTAATTCCATAAATTATCTGGGAGTAGGCTTTAGGAGTGATTTAAAATGGAATGACCATATAAAATTAATCGTCGGTAACGCAGATGACAGACTGAGATTCGTTGGAAGAATCCTAACTAAATGCAGTCCGAAAACAAAGGAAGTAGGTTACAGTACTCTTGTTCACCCACTGCTTGAATACTGCTCACCGGTGTGGGATCCGTACCAGATAGGGTTGATAGAAGAGATAGAAAAGATCCAACGGAGAACAGCGCGCTTCGTTACAGGATTATTTAGTAATCGCGAAAGCGTTACGGAGATGATAGATAAACTCCAGTGGAAGACTTTGCAAGGGAGATGCTCGGTAGCTCGGTACGGGCTTTTGTTGAAGTTTCGAGAACATACCTTCACCGAGGAGTCAAGCAATATATTGCTCCCTCCTACGTATATCTCGCGATGAGACCATGAGGATAAAATCAGATAGATTAGAGCCCACACAGAGGCATACCGACAATCTTTCTTTCCACGAACGATACGAGACTAGAATAGAAGGGAGAACCGATAGAGTTACTCAAGGTAACCTCCGCCACACACAGTCATGTGACTCGCGGAGTATTTATGTAGATGTAGATACAGATGTAGAAGGAGGCAGGCAGTTGGGTGCAGCTATTAATGGCAGAATCGGGCGAAGACAACTGGTTGATGTACCTTGGTGCGTACATACAGTGATCAAACACAATCTGAAAAACTTGCAGTGGTGTTGCATGAGAGGTTGTGGTGAGAAACAATTGTTAAGAAAAAAATTTCGATAATTGCGCTGCCCCGAGTTATTTAGCATTAAAGTTAGCAAATCAGTTCGTTTTGCGTGCAAATTGAAGTATCTTGGCAAAGACAATGTCGCCAAACTAGTTCGTCGAACTGTAGTAGCTTTTGTTGAACTATCTTAAATTTATTACTTCCGAAAAAGCCATACTTTGTCTCGTAATGAGCATCTGAAGAAATGGAAACGGACAGACCCATTTTAGTGCGTGCAAGTGCTTAAGTTGTGCGCGCAACGAGCTGATTGCTAACTTCAATGCGAAATAACTCGGATGCGACGCAACGTATCGAATTCTTTTCCCTGACAGTTGTTGCTCAGCACAGTCTCTCCTACAATACTTGTACAAGCTTTTCACACTGATTCTGACGACCGTGTACTGACTTGAACCACCGTGGAGATAGCAGATGTTGGTGACTGAGAATGAGAAGGAGTGCCTAAATTTGGCGGTATTTAACGTAACCAGGTCCGCTGCCGTTCTGATACAGTAGCAGCCCTCTCCCCCTTCGTCAGTCCAGACCACTGTATTGTCGACCACTTACATTTTTGAAAAAATCCCACTATGTATTTCACTGTTCAAAACATATGTACAGCATTCTCTAGTTCACCCAATTCTATATGCAGTTCAGCAGAAATCAATGTGTTCATTAATTAAAAATTAATTACGATTTTCTATTATTAACAAAATCTGTTGGTAATTGATGCACTGAGAGCTCAATACAGATTGTACAAAGTAGATTCAGAATTCCTGTCTTGGCATTACTGCATCGCTCGTCACGGTATTTTTGAACGTTCTGGAGCATTTGCTCTTCGGTAAAGCACCTTTTTGCGTTGTTATTAGTTCATCCATTGAGTGAAGGTCAGATTACGAGGTATGATTTATGCTATGTGATCAAAAGTATCCGGACACCTGACTGAAAATGACTTACAAGTTCATGGCGCCCTCCATCGGTAATGCTGGAATTCAATATGGTGTTGGCCCACCCTTAGCCTTAATGACATCTTCCGTTCTCAAGGGCATACGTCCACTCAATTGCTGGAAGGTTTCTTGGGGATTGGCAGCCAATTATTCACGGAGTGCTGCACTGAGGAGAGGTATCGATGTCGGTCAGTGAGGCCTCGCACGAAGTCGGCGTTCCAAACTTTCCAAATGTGTTCAGTAGGATTCACGTCAGGACTCTGTTCAGGGCAGTTCATTACAGGGATGTTATTGTCGTGTGACCACTCCGCCACAGGCCGTGCATTATGAGCAGGTGCTAGATGGTGTTGAAAGATGCAATCGCCATCCCCGAATTGCTCTTCAACAGTGGGAAACAAGAAGGTGCTTAAAACATCAATGTGCTGTGATAGTGCCACGCAAAAACGACAAGGGGTGCAAGTCCCCTCCATGAGAAACACGACCACACCATAACACCACCGCTTCCGAATACTACTGTTGACACTACACACATTGGCAGATGACGTTCACAGGGCATTCGCCATATCCACACCCTGGCATCGGATCGCCACATTGTGTACCGTGATTCCACACAACGTATCTCCACTGTTCAGTCGTTTACGCTCCTTACACCAAGCGTGGCATCGTTTGGCATTAACCGGCGTGATGTGTGGCTTATGAGCAGCCGCTTGACCATGAAATCCGTTTTTTATCACCTCCCGTCTAACTGTCATAGTACTTGCAATGGATCCGGATGCAGTATGGAGTTCCTGGCTATGGTCTGGATGGATGTCTGCCTATTACACATTACGACAGTCTTCAATTGTCGTCGATCTCTGTCAGTCTACAGACGAGGTCGGCCTGTACGCTTTTGTGCTGTACGTGTCCCTTCACGTCTCCACTTCGCTATCACACCGGAAACAGTGGACCTACGGATGTTTAGGACTTTGGAAATCTCGCGTACACACGTGTGATATAACTGACACCCAGTCACCTGACTGCGTTCGAAGTCCGTGAGTTCCGCGGTGCGTCCCATTCTGCTCTGTCAAGACGTCTAACGAGTACTGAGATCGCTGATATGAAGTATCTGGCAGTAGGTGGCAGCACAATGCACCTAATATGAAAAAAAGTATGTGTTTGGGGGTGTCCGTATACTTTTGATCACATAATGTAGCTAAGTTATTTCTGGACAGCAAGCACCTGCAATGGTTTAATTGGCCACAACAACAATGACTGTGTCACATTTTTGGAAATTTGTGGTAAGATCTTAGGATCAAGCTCCTGAGGTCAACGATCCCTAAGCTTACACATTTGTCAAACTCTCATATAACATCCGTGTTTCTTGAAAAGGAGAATCCCACTGCCATGTGCTGCTAGGGAGCTGGAATGCAGCTCCTATGGCCTGCTTTTCTCTTCTTCCCAGCATGTATGATCTGGACCCTCTATGGAGTATTTGGAATGTTCTGGGACGTTGCAAACGATGCTGTCGTGGCTATATAAGCGCAACAGATAGCCAGTACCTGCAGTTCATTTTGCTCCTATTCACGATGGCGGAGACAGCTTTCGTAAGCTCGAGTGTTATAAGTGACGCGGCTAAGAAACCGAGATGATACTGTTCAGGCATAGCACGACGAAAGACGCTGAAGACACTGTTTTGTTTATTAGTGTTTGTTCGACACACAATACGGTCCATGATGTGCTGCAGTGTAATATTATCTGGAAGACAGATGTCACATCAGTTAACTGCTGAATTGAGAGATTGTCGTGTCTACAGCTGTGAAGAGTTCTCGTGTCGTTTTCAGGTCGAGAGTACTTGAATTACAGACGGATGTATTAGAGGAGACGAAATATGCGTGACTGTTACCAACCTGTAACGAAAATCACGTGCGAGGAATGGCGTCATCCCTCACTGTCAAAATCATAAATATATCATAGTAAGCAACCAGCAGGTAGAGTCATGTTTACTCTCTTTCTGGGAGCATTACATGGAAAGGAATTAATCGTGAGCAGTAATTCACGCTCAAACATTCTACGAAATCATCAGCGCCCTTCAGTGTGGGGTAAGCGAGGACTTCCGATGATAGGTGTTTTGTTGGAACACGTCGATGCTTATTACCATACGGCCGTTTCAGCCATAGGAAAAATACAGGACTTAAAATTTGACTGTCCCCGTACTCGCCAGATTTCGCCCCGGAATTTCATGTGTACGGACGGCTCAAGGAAGGAGCGGGAGGACAGCATTTTAGAAGCGATGGAGAGGTGAAAGCCGCGTTTCACGAGGGGCTATACTCACAAGCGAAACAATTCTTCTCACGACGTATCCATTAACCTCCGAAGCGATTAAGTGCGTGCATTACACGCCACAGGTACCACGTCGAAATGTACGTATCTGTAATGTTTCCATAGTGCCTCATTTGTATGATAATGATTAATAAAGGTTTTAATTTTAATCTGATGCTTTTAGAGTAAACAGGCGACCTAGTAATGAAGAGAGACGAGGATACCATCCATTTTATAAGAAGTGAGCCGTTGCGCCGTTGAATTAGTAGACTGTTCTGTCTTGCGCCACTGGCGCAGTTGTAGTATCGAGTATCCCTCTTGCAGCCACATTGCCAATATCTATGAGGAAGAGTTGGTATCTTTGGGTTATGTCCTTAGAAGGACTTTGCTTGCCGATATATATACATGGTTTGCTGCCCCGAGAGGGAAGCACGAAGTCTGGAGATAGGCGGATGCGTGGCAACAAGAGGTGGTCAGGAAGTCCGAGCGGCCGAAACCACGAACTGCGCAAGGAGGGCCTGCCCAGAGCGGAGATACCGGTGTACTTCACCGGGGTCATCGTCGACTACATGCGGCAGGCCGACATACCGTCTGTGGGTTGGCAATATTCGTGTTGGACGACCAAGCGTGGCCTGGCTGCACCTTTCTACCTACGTTCATCGGCACCACTCGGTAACCGCTGCGACGCACTGTGGATCCATGGAACTGCTTGCTGATAAAGGGGGGTAGCATTCTGTAATCCTCGTGTTGATTTGTTTCATTGTCTATCTGCCCTCATTATTTTCTAGTTTGCACCCGACCCTCAGAGTTTTACTTGGTCGGCTCTTTGGTCGTAGTATTGTACTAAGACACATGTTGCCGTTTGAAAATTTGTCCCAGTCTTATATTGCCCTTCCTTTCTGGTCTGTACCAGATCATTAATGTTCTAATTAATTGTCTCTGGGTTGTAACTACAGCCGGAACAGTGGTACTGAGGCACAAGTTGCTTTTAAACAAAAGAGGGACCTTGTTGTTAGATTTAGCTGTTAATCGGTTCAATTCTTTGATTGTAATTAAATTTCTCAGTCATTAGTCATAATCTGAACAACCTGTTGCACTAAGCTGTTCGTTACTGTGTGTTTCAAAGATCGGGTAATTATTGATGTATTTTAGCTGGATCTTGTGATTCTGCCGAGTGAATTCTCTTGTAATAAGTGTTCACAAGTAATGTTAATACGAACCTTCAGAGCGGCCTTAATAACTGACAATCAGTTTAACTTTGAACATATTGGCTCTGAGCACTATGGGACTTAACATCTCAGGTCATCAGTCCCCTAGAACATAGAACTACTTAAACCTAACTAACCTAAGGACATCACACACACCCATGCCCGAGGCAGGATTCGAACCTGCGACCGTAGTAGTCCCGCGGTTCCGGACTGCAGCGCCTAGAACCGCACGACCACCGCGGCCGGCTTTGAACATATTAACAGGCAATTGTCACCAGTGCTTTAGTGAAAATATAATTGTCAGAAGGGACACGTTGGGATCCAGTCGCATCTTGGTCGCCGATTGAAATTAAGAGGTTGGTTGCTAGAAGTAAGTCTTGTCATTGTCACAGTGTTTGCTAATCTGTATAACCTTTAAGCACAGGTGCGCATCTTAACCCCGAACCTTTCGACATACAGCTGTCAAACTAAATGTTAAGTCATCTGTTCTGAGTAAGAATCACTCTTGTCATCAATGCTGCTTATATAGATTTCATGTGTTGTAGAAGGGCATTTAATAAGACAGACTGTGTCCAGCGTGGTAGTAAACACCGCTGTTGTGGTGTCACCGCCAGACACCACACTTGCTGGGTGGTAGCCTTTAAATCGGCCGCGGTCCGGTAGCATACGTCGGACCCGCGTGTCGCCACTATCAGTGATTGCAGACCGAGCGCCGCCACACGGCAGGTCTAGTCTAGGGAGACTCCCTAGCACTCGCCCCAGCTGTACAGCCGACTTTGCTAGCAATGGTTCACTAACGAAATACGCTCTCATTTGCCGAGACGATAGTTAGCATAGCCTTCAGCTACGTCATTTGCTACGACCAAGCAAGGCGCCATTATCATTTGCTATTTATCTTGTGATGCATGTACCGTGAGACAGATGTTCACCAATTATGGATTAAAGTTAAGTATTCCAGAAGCTACGTACTTTATTTGCTAGTCTCCAGTACTTGACCTGTTCCAGACCTCACGCCAGCCTGCGTGAGCTTAAACGCGTGCCCTTCGGCTTCCCGTCCTAGTGGATTGGCTGTCTTGCCAGTTCACAAAAGCTGTTTCACCCGATAAAGGGCGTGAAGCAGGTCCGACCGTCTTGTAATCATTGCAATATTGTTTGCTGTTTTGCAGTACAGCACTTCGTGTTTCTTTTGCAAAGATTAAAAGCTTATTTACTTAAGGTTTAAGGTCAAAAGAATTTTTCTAATTTATTAAAGAAAATTTTGTGGGTAAATATTTCGATTACCTGTAAAACACACTTTATATATTGTTAAATAAACAGGTAGGGTGAAAAGAAAGTTATGTTGGTGGGTCCTCCCTTCCTCGTTTTCCGTAATTCCAGTAAGTACCACGTATCAAGAGGATCACGAAGAATGGAATGCCACGTCAAGAAGAAATAAAACACACCTTTTCAGAAGTAGGACAGCTTGGAAAGTGTTAGCTAACAGCAAGTATCGTCGCCGGCTGTGACGTTTTTACGGCAGCAGTGGATACAGGTGCGGCGAGGTGGTCGAGAGCCCCACCTGCCGTCGGCTGCGCCTGGCCCACTGCCAGCGACTTGTAGATGGCGGTCAAACCGGCAATCCTAGCCAGCATCACCGCCTAACATATCACTCCTGCTTCCCGTTGCGTTAGGAGAGAACATTAGACCTTTTTTCGTTTCTGAAGAGGAGACACGATTCTTTTTCTGTCCTTTAAAGTTGCATTACCTGCTTCAGTCAATTTTTTTATCCCCATATTTCAGTCCTGTATCGTCCTTGCGGGCAAATTATTCTAGAAAATATTTGTGTCGAGCAAGAACAGCCAACATGAACTACAGAAGTGAAATTACCGTACGATCTGAACATAACATATGTCTGATCATCCTGTCCCTTCCCCTTGCCAGTGTTTTCTACATATTTATGTCCTCAGTGATCCAGCAGAGGAGATGCTTATTTCTTATCTTATCAATCTACCGAATTTTCAGCATCTTTCTGTAGCACCACGTCTCAAACGCTTCGATTCTCTTCTTTTCCAGTTTTCCCATTTCTGCACAACACTGTGTTCCACACGCACATTCTCCGAAATTTCTTTCTCATTATTTTTTTTAAATACTAGCAGACTTCTATCAGCCTTCAACCAGGAATGACAGTCAGATTTCTATATCCTTCTTGATTCGCCTGTTATACGTTATTTTGCTTCTATGGTAACAGAATTCCTTCACTTCGACAGCTTCGTGCTCCCTACTTTTGATGTTTATCTTATCGTTTCTGCTTCTCCTCATCACTTTCGTCTTTATTCAGGTGTCTCTCAGTCCTAGTTCTGTGCTCAGTAGATCATTTATTTCTGTTTTTCCTTCAGTTATTTTTGGCTACCACTGAGAACATCAATGTCACAGCCAATCTCACTTTGGTATTCTTTCACCATGAATATTATTCGCACTCTTGAACTTATCTTTTGTTTCCGAAGCTGATCTTGACAAGCTTCCGCCAGCCTACACAGGGTGAGTCTCTATCTGTTGCCACCTAGAATAATTCCGAAAGTATGATAGTAACTGAAAAGTTTGTGGGATAAATGTTGCATGAGACAACGTGGGCCATAATATGACGTTGTTTTTCGTTCCTAGGTGAGGTCGCGTCAGAGATACGAAGTCAACTTTTTTTTTTTTTTTTTTTAATGGGATGCTATAGTGTGTTCTTCGGGAGGACGACGGTGTTCGATCCCGCGTCCGGCCATCCTGATTTAGGTTTTCCGTGATTTCCCTAAATTGCTCCAGGCAAATGCCGGGATGGTTCCTTTGAAAGGGCACGGCCGACTTCCTTCCCTAATCCGATGAGACCGATGACCTCGCAGTTTGGTCTCTTCCCCCAAACAACACACAACACACACTTATTTTCTGATAGTGGCTATCGAGACGAGTCCAATGATGTACACACAACAAGGTCTTTGAAGGTCAACGAAGGTCAAAAAGGTGGCATGGACGTCCGTTTACAGAAAGTGTTCTAACTGATGACCATTGGTATCAATGCAGTGCTGCAATCTTCTTACCGCGGATTGAGTGGTATTCCTTATCGCTTCGGCACTTATCGAAGCACATGCTCTGACAATTCTCTCTCGTACATCTTCCAAATAGTAAATATCCGCCGAATACGGCGTATCCATCTAACGTGCCATTAACATTTAAACACCATTCGACGGTTTCGCAGTACAATACTAATAGGAAAGGTAAGACTAGTATCGTCGAATCAAGCGAATGCGAATGATGTATTCCTTCGAAGAACAAGTCGATATGCTTCTCATTTACGGAGAATGCCAATGAAATTCAGAGAGAGCTAGAGACTTACACGCTGACGGATATCCTCAACGTAATCATCCTACACGTCTTAAATTTAAACATGTGTATAATAAATTGAGATCTTTAACGCATCGGAAACATATCCGTCAAAGGAAAATTACTAACCAGGAAACGTAAATTGGTACTCTTGCCACTGTGGTTCGAGATCCTTGTGTTAGTTCGCGTCAAATCGCAAGGGAATCTGGCATGTGCCAGAGTAGTGTTGTTCGTGTTCTGCATCACCATAAATAACATCCTTACTATATCAGACTCCACCAGGAATTAACTGGTACGGATTGTATGCGTCGCATTGAATTCTGCTGATGGGCCATACTCTGCTTCAGAGGGCTGACACATTTAATAATTTGATTTTATTTACTGACGAAGCTACATTTACGAACCATGAAAATGTTAATTTGCATAACATACATTATTGTACAACTAAAAATCATGTTGTCTGCGTCAAGTTGTCCATCAAAAACCGTGGTCGGTGAATGTATGTATGGGATTCTGGAGGACAGAATTATAGGCCCTTATTTCATCGAAGGAAATCTTAGTGGTAGGAAGTACACCACATTCCTGCAAGAAACATTAGGTCTGTTTTTGGAAGAAATACCTTTAGGATCAACGAACGGAATGTGGTATCAACATGATGGGTGTCCGAAATATTTTTCGCTGATGGCTAGAAATGATTTGCAGAGACAATTCGCAGATCGTTGGATTAGACGCGGAGGAGATGTGTCGTGGCCGGCTCGTTCGCCAGGCTTGACCCCTGTGGAATTTTTCTTGTAGGGATTCTTAAAAGACATTGTTTATAAAGAGTTCCAATTAGGCGAGAAAGAATTGCCACAGCATGTGCTCCGATAAGTGCCGATGTGATAAAGAATACCTCTCATCCACGATAAGAAGATGGCAACGCACCATTGATACCAAATGGCTCTGAGCACTATTGGACTTAACATCTATGGTCATCAGTCCCCTAGAACTTAGAACTACTTAAACCTAACTAACCTAAGGACATCACACAACACCCAGTCATCACGAGGCAGAGAAAATCCCTGACCCCGCCGGGAATCGAACCCGGCAACCAGGGCGTGGAAAGCGAGAACGCTACCGCACGACCACGAGATGCCATTGATACCAATGGTCATCACTTCGAACACCTTCTGCAAATGGACGTTCATGCCACCTTTGTCACGTTCGTTGACGTTCAGAGACCTTATTGTTACACATCACTTGATTCGTCTCGATAGCAGCTATCAGAAAATGCGTACCAAACTATAGCATCCCATTAAAAAAGAAAAAAAGGTTGACCTTTGTCTCTGTGATGTGACCCCACCTAACAATGAAAACCAACGTCATATTATGGCCCCAGTTGTCCCATGCAACATTTGTCTCAAAACCTTTTCAGCTGCTATCATACTTTCGGAGCTATTGTGGGTGGAAACAGTTAGTGACTTACCCTGTATACCGGGTGCTGCTATTAAAGAGGTCCAGTGTGGGCTGTAATTGTCGTATGGCACCTTAAGTTGCTAGATATGCTAATGAGTTAATGCGGAACCGATTTACGCTGGGAAAAAATTAGTTCCAGTTTTGGTCATCAAGTGCACATCTGGCACTATGAATGCGACAAAGATGTACAGAAATGGTCCCATGTGTAATGGGTTAGAAACGGGACGTCAGCAGGGAACGTCAAACAAGTGAGACGCCAAAATGTTGATTTTATAGTTAACTTCTGCCTTAGACAGTCCGTTCAGAACGAACACCGGAGATGTTGAAGAGATGTTGAAAGATGTTGCACCCCTTAACCTACGTAATCAACAGTTCTCGCAGAAATTCCTGTGGAATCTGATCAACGTGTTCCTATATACCGGCCTACCTGTGAAGACCAAACGTGTCCCTAGTAAACGCTTTCATTTAGATACCCCCCGAGCCAAGAGACACATAGATTCAGATTAGGTGATCTTGCAGGCCATGCATCTAGAAGATCTCTGAAGGTAACAAGTTCGTGGAAAGTTGTTTTAAGCAGATGCTTCACTGAGCGAGCGACGTGCTGTGGGCCCCATTTTGAATGAAAACAGTGGTTCCGAGACACTTGCGCTC
Organism: Schistocerca piceifrons; assembly: GCF_021461385.2. Taxonomy (NCBI): domain Eukaryota; kingdom Metazoa; phylum Arthropoda; class Insecta; order Orthoptera; family Acrididae; genus Schistocerca; species Schistocerca piceifrons. The sequence continues at coordinate 59,756,575 of NC_060139.1, read as the reverse complement.
TTCCAAAGCAGGAATCAATTGCTGTACAAGGAGGTCTCCATAAAGTGAAGATGTGTGGTTTAACAGCACCCCTTTGTCGGCAGTTCTGTTTATTTAATGTATCATGTAGTGTAAAATGAGCTTCCTTACACCACAGAATATGGCACGGCCACATGGCATCAACATCGACCCGTGTCAGAAACCGGAGATCCAATTCAGGACGTTACTGCGGGCCGTGAGGTTTCAGTTGCTGAACCGTCTGGATATCGTACGGGTACCAGTATAAAATAGACAAATAGACAGGAAAACTTTCCGTAGCGATGAACATGATAACGAAGACTCTCGTAATACTGCGCGAGCACTAGCACTACGTGGGGCACGTGACGCATTGTCAGTTACACCAACACCAACACCAGTCTTGTCAATAACTTCCATCGTGTCAGGACGCCTCCCTCTTCCAGGTAAAATGTGCTTCCTTACTCCGCAGAATATTGCACGGCCACATGACATCAACTTCGCTCCGTGCCAGAAACCGGAGAGCCAGTTCAGAACAAACTTTCGAATTTCATTATCATCCTCTTTGTTTAATGAGATTGGGGCTCTCCTCAGATCTTTCAGTGAAATGTTACTCCCTCAGTGCAGCACTATAATTGCTGCCGTTCAGATAAAATAGTTAAACTAACAGTGCACGACCTTTCTTCTCTATAGCTATACTATTCACTCACGTATTGGCTTGTAAAATGACAGCGTGGATGTCACACCGTCATACAAACAGGGCACAAAGTGATATTTGCACCTGGTGGCCACAAATGGAATTAATTAGTTTTTCAGCGTAAATCGTTTCCGCATTGACGCGTTAGCGTATCTATCACGTTTCACTGGCATTCGATAATTATAGCCCACGCTGGATCTCCGTGACTAACTGATTATATCCACCCGGCACAATTTCATGTAAAAGTACTGCCTATGGTGCCGAAAATAAGCCGTCGTCATTGACACATCTCGTAGAGAACTGTGTACTGGAGACTGAAGGAACTTCATTTTACACAATGCGGCAATAAGCAAATGCAAATCATAAGAGAAAGGTAGGAGCACTGGCATTTAGCAGCCCCATGATGACGATATCTCTAGTGAGGAATGAAAACATAATGCCTTCTCTGTGTACTGAGAATTTCGAAAAACTACGAGGATTGCACTGTAGTTCCTTCTCTAGATTGTCGCACAGATGACAAAATGGTAGATATCGAAATAGATGACAGCCGGCCGGAGTGGCCGAGCGGTCCGAGGCGCTACTCTCTGGAACCGCACGACCGCTACGGTCGCAGGTTCGAATCCTGCCTCGGGCATGGATGTGTGTGATGTCCTTAGGTTACTTAGCCATAAGTAGTTCTAAGTTCTAGTGAACTGATGACTTCTGAAGTTAAGTCCCATAGTCCTCAGAGCCCTTTGCACCATTTTTTTGAAATAGATGACAGAGGTAAAGAAAAACAATTAAAATCACTCAAAAGAGGAAAGGGCACTGGACCTAATGGGATACCAGTTCGATTTTACACCGACTACGCGAAGGAACTTGCCCCCTTCTTCCAGCGGTGTACCGTAGGTCACTAGAGGAGCGCAGCGTTCCAAAAGCTTGGAAAAGCGTACAGGTCATCCCCGTTTTCAAGAATGGACGTCGAACAGATGTGCAGAACTATACACCTCTATCTCTAACGTCGATCAGTTGTAGAATTTTGGAACACGTATTATGTTCGAGTATAATGACTTTTCTGGAGACTAGAAATCTACTCTGTACGAATCACCATGGATTTCGAAAAAGACGATCGTGTGAAACCCAGTTTGCGCTATTCGTCCACTATACTCAGAGAGCCATAGGCACGGGTTCCCAGGTAGATGCCGTGTTTCTTGACTTCCGCAAGAAATTTGATACAGTTCCCCACAGTCGTTTAATGGACAAAATAAGAGCATATGGACTATCAGGCCAACTTATGTGATTGGATTGATAACAGAACGCAGTATGTCATTCTCAATGAAGAGAAGTCTTCCGAAGTAAGAGTGATTTCAGGTGTGCCGCAGGGGAGTGTCGTAGGACTGTTGCTATTCACAATATACATAAATGGCTTTGTGGATAACATCGAAAGTTCACTGAGGCTTTTTTGCGGATGATGCTGTAGTATATCGAGAGGTTGTAACAATCGAAAGTAGTACTTAAATGCAGGAGGATCTGCAACGAATTGACGCACGGTGCAGGGAATGGCAATTGAATCTCAATGTAGGCAAGTGCAATGTGCTGCGAATACATAGAAAGAAAGATCCTTATCATTAAGTTACAATATAGCAAGTAAGCATCTGGAAGCAGTTGATTACATAAATTATTGGGAGTAGGCATTAGGGGTGATTCAAAATGGAATGACCGTATAAAATCAATCGTCGGTAAAGCAGCTGCCAGACAGATTCATTGGAAGAATCCTAACGAAATGCAATCCGAAAACAAAGGAAGTAGGTTACAGTACACTTGTTCGCCCACTCCTTGAATACTGCTCGCCAATGTGGGATCCGTGCCAGATAGGGTTGATAGACGAGAGAGAGAAGATCCAACGGAGAGCAGCGCGCTTCGTTACAGGATCACTTAGTAATGGCGAAAGCGTTACGGAGATGATAGATAAACTCTAATGGAAGACTGGGCTTTTGTTGAAGTTTCGAGAACATACCTTCACCGAGAAGTCAAGTAGTGTATTGCTCACTTCTGCGTATATCTCGCGAAGGGACCATGAGGATAAAATCAGAGAGATTAGAGAGCACACAGAAGCATACCGACAATCTTTATTTCCACGAACATTACGAGACTGGAATAGAAGGGAGAACCGATAGAGGTACTCAAGGTACCCTCCGCCACCCACCGTCAGGTGGCTTGCGGAGTATGGATGTAGATATAGACCTGGATGACTAGTCTTGCGAAGTTCACAAGCAGATTCAGAACTGTATAATATACAGATTCGAGTTTTCTTATTATCAAATGTCTAATACAGATGTGCGTGTAGTGAAGCAGAAATCCTCTCTAGATATTCCTGATGTATAATATCCACTAGTCTTGTCACTTTTTCCTCATTACTTCCATTCTCTTTATTCAGAGTGTCGACATTTCAGCGGTGTCGTATTTCTCCTTCCTCAAGCGCACAGAGCGCTCCGACTTTTCGCTCGTGCGAATTTTCAAGCGCTACGCTACAAGCTTCAGGAAAAGGGAAATATATGGACTCGCGGCAGCGTATGCCTGACTTAATGGATCCCGCACACTCACTCTCTATCACGCACACACACACACACACACACACACACACACACACACACACAGGCAACCACACACACTACACCAGACGCACAAGCGCTCTCTCTCGGCTGTAATATAAAACAGTAATGCGTAGTAAATTATTTGTGGCGCTCTTTGTCACCGAGCTTCCGCATTTTTTTGCGTACCCGAGCGCAGTAACGCACGTAGGCGAATGCAGTACCACAAATATTACCGGCCGCTGCGCTGCGCAAAGAAAATACGTGACGCACGTTGTCGCTTGTCACACCTCACACTGAAAACAAGCAGCAGCGGAGCTGATGTGTTGTAGCCGACTGCAGTCGCCTAGAAGCGATTCCTATTAGCATCTGCAAGTACAGAGAGTAGTCTATGTATCAGATTGTCTTCGCACCGCATACATTTACATCTCTACATCCTGATCGTCACAACTATAAGTGTACGCAGAAGAACACGGCTTATTACGATCACTGTTTGCAGGAAGGAAAATGATTCCATACACATGAAATGATTAATCTTGAAACTTCGAGTGATCAACAGTAACTGCACTATCTGCTTACAAAATTTCCGTGTTAGTATGTTGCTTAACCGCCATGTTTGTGAAAACAAGCGTCCAGAACAACAACAGATCCTGAGAAATCAGTACCCAGAACAACCACCTCAGGCCGTAATAACGGCCTTGATACGCCTGGGCATTCAGTCAAACAGAGCTTGGATGGCGTGTACAGGTACAGCTGCCCATGCTGCTTCATCAAGAGTAGTGACTGGTGTATTGTGACGAGCCAGTTGCTCGGCCACCATTGACCAGCCGTTTTCAATTGGTGAGAGATCTGGAGAATGTGCTGACAAGGGCAGTAGTCGAACATTTTCTGTATCCAGAAAGGCCCGTACAGGACCTGCAACATGCAGTCGTGCATTATCCTGCTCAAATGTAGGGTTTCGCAGGGATCGAATGAAGGGTAGAGCCACTGTTCAAAGTGCCGTCAATGCGAACAAGAGGTGACGGAGGCGTGTAACCAATGGCACCCCATACCAACACGCCGGTAATATGCCAGTATGGTGATGACGAACACACGCTTCCTATGTGCGTTCACCGCGATGTCGCCAAACACGGATGCGACCGTCATGATGCTGTAAACAGACCCTGGATTCATCCGAGAAAATAGCGTTTTGCCATTGGTGTACCCAGGTTCGTCGTTGAGTACACCATCGCAGGCGCTCCTGTCTGTGATGTAGCGTCAAGTATAACCGTAGCCATGGTCTCCGGGCTTATAGTCCATGCTGCTGCAAACGTCGTCCAACTGTTCGTGCAGATGGTTGTCGTCTTGCAAACGTCCCCAGCTGTTGACTCAGGGATCGAGACATGGCTGCACGATCCGTTACAGCCATGCGGATAAGATGCCTGTCATCTCGACTGATGCTGATACGAGGCCGTTGGGATCCAGCACGGAGTTCCGTATTACACTCCTGAACCTACCGCTACCAGCTGTCGCACTCGGTGACACTGCCGTTTAGAGCTCTCTTACATTACGATACGATATTGCAGTGCTTGTGTTATTCAGAAGAACGATGCCATTTGCCCTCAGACTTACATGTCTGAAGGAACATTGCATCAGACAACTGAATAATGCAGTCACTGAACTATCGAATTTATTCGCCAATAGTGAGCACGTGGGTTTCCTTTTTTTTAAATTTATTTATTGTTCCGTGGGGCCAAATTAAGGAGAAGTCTCCATGGTCATGGAACGAGTCAATTCATGAAATTATAACACGATAGTAGAAACAGATAAAATGAAGTATAAGAAACGTATTCCGGCGACAATACGTAAGTTTAAATAAAGAAAATCAACAATGTAACACCGGAATTTGCTTAATTTTTCAGCTCTTCCAGGAGCTCCTCGACAGAATAGAAGGAGTGAGCAATGAGGAAATTCTTCAGTTTAGACTTAGAAGTGTTTGGGCTACTGCTAAGATTTTTGAGTTCTTGTGGTAGCTTATTGAAAATGGATGCAGCAGAATACTGCACTCCTTTCTGCACAAGAGTCAAGGAAGTCCATTCCACATGTAGATTTGGTTCTGCCTAGTATTAACTGAGTGAAAGCTGCTAACTCTTGGGAATAAGCTAATATTGCTGACAACAAACGACATAAAAGAAAATATACACTGTGAGGGCAATGTCAGAATTCCCACTGGCCGTGCGGTTAAGGGCGCTGCAGCCTGGAACCGCAAGACCGCTACGGTCGCAGGTTCGAATCCTGCCTCGGGCATGGATGTTTGTGATGTCCTTAGGTTAGTTAGGTTTAACTAGTTCTAAGTTCTAGGGGACTAATGACCTCAGCAGTTGAGTCCCATAGTGCTCAGAGCCAATTCCCAGACTATTGAATAGGGATCTACAAGAGGTTCTCAACTTACACCACATATAGCACGAACAGCCCGTTTTTGAGCCAAAAATACTCTTTTTGAATCAGAAGAATTACCCCAAAAAACAATACCATATGACATAAGCGTATAAATATATGCGAAGTAGAATACTTTTCGTGTTGAACTGCCACTTATTTCAGATACTGTTCTAATGGTAAATAAAGCAGCATTTAGTTTCTGAACAAGATCCTGAACATGGGCTTTCCACAACAGCTTACTATCTATCCGAACGCCTAGGAACTTGAACTGATCCGTCTCGGTTATAATATGTCCAATCTGTCTGATCAAAATATCGGCTCTTGTTGAATTGTGAGTTAGAAACTGTAAAAACTGAGTCTTACTGTGATTTAGCATCAAAATATTTTCCACAAGCCACGAACGTATTTCATGAACTACATTATTTGATAATGTTTCAATATTACACACAAGATCCCTCACTACCAAGCTGGTGTCATCAGCAAACAGAAATATTTTTGTATCACCTGTAATACTAAAAGGCATATCATCTATATAAATAAGAAACAGCAGTGGCCCCAGCACCGATCCTTGGGGAGCGCCCCACTTAACAGTGCCCCATTGGGACTGAACATCACTACCACTCTCAATATTGCGGAGAATTACCTTCTGCTTTCTGTTCTTAAAGTAAGAGGCGAACCAATTGTAAGCTACTCCCCTTACTCCATAATGGTCCAACTTCTGCAGTAATATTTTGTGGTCAACACAGGCAAAAGCCTTCGTTAAATCAAAGAAAACACCTAGCGTTCGCAACCTTTTATTTAATCCATCCAAAACCTCACAGAGAAAAGAGAATATCGCATTTTCAGCGGTTAAACCGTTTCTAAAACCAAACTGTACATTTGACAGCAGATTACGTGAATTTAAATGCTCCAGTAACCTTGTATATACAGCTTCTCGATAACTTTAGCAAACACCGATGGCATAGAAATAGGTCTATAATTGTCAACATTATCCGTGTCTCCCTTTTTATAAAGTAGCTTCACTACCGAGTACTTTAATCGGTCAGGAAACCGACCACTCCTAAAGGAAAAGTTACAGATATGGCTAAGTACTGGGCTAACATACATAGAACAATACTTCAGTATTCTGCTAGATACCCCGTCATATCCATGAGAGTTCTTGGTCTTTAGTGATTTAATTATTAACTCAATCTCCCTCTTGGCAGTATCATGGAGGAGCATTTCAGGTAACAGTCTCGGAACACGTTTTTCTACAAGCTCTATATGATTCCCTGTTGGGACTAGGTTTCTATTTAGTTCACCTGCTATATTCAGAAAGTGATTATTAAATACTGTACATATATGCCACTTATCAGTAACACGGACATTCCCACGGTACACTGATTCTATATCCTCGACCTGTCTCTGCAGATCAGCCAATTCCTTTACGACTGACCATATGGTTTTAATTTTATCCTGAGACTTAGCTACTCTATGTGCATACCACATACTTTTTGTCTTCCTAATAACTTTTTAAGCACTTTATAATACTGTTCGTAATGGGATGCTGCATTTAGATTTTGACTGTTTGTAACGTTTTGATATAATTGTCACTTTGTTCTACAGGATATTCTTATCCCTCTAGTCAGCCACGCAGGCTGCCTGTTTTTGCTAGTACCCTGTTTTGAACGTTCTAGCGGAAAGCAACTTTCAAAGAGCACGAGAAAATTCTTGAGGAAAGCATTATATTTATCGAGTACTGTCTCATCGCTATAAACATATTGCCACTCTTGTTTCTTGATAAGATTTACAAAGGTCTCTACAGCAACTGGATCAGCTTTCCTAAAAAGTTGATAACTATATTTAACATGTGTCGCAGCACAAAAATCTTTTAGGGTTAAAACTTGTGCATCGTGATCTCAAAGGCCATTCACCGTTTTGCTAACAGAATGCCCTTCTACTAATGAGGAATGAACTAAAATGTTGTCTATGGTTCTTGTACTGTTCCCTATGCACTCTCGTTGGAAAGAATACGGTTTGCATAAGATTATATGAATTAAGGAGGTCTACCAACATCCTTTTCCTTGCACAATCACTTATACAATTAATATTGAAGTCACCACATATATCTAACTTTTTGTATTTCCTATAAAGTGAACCAAGAACCTCCTCTTGCTTTAGCAAAAATGTAGTGAAATCAGAGTCTGGAGATCTATAAATAACAACAGTTAGAAGTTTAACTCCACTGAATTTAACCACACCTGCACAACATTAAAACCCCTTTTCAGTGCAGTACTTTGAAACATCAAATGACTCAACTCGGATACCGTTTTTCACATACATGGCTACCCCCCACACCGCAAAGAGCTCCTAGAAAACCTGCCAGCCAATCTGTATCCTGGTAAAGGAAGCCTCTGAATTATCTCCTTATTTAAGAAGTGTTCAGGTATACCAATAATTTCAGAGTCAACATCTATAAGCAGTTCACTAACTTTATCTCTAATACCTTGTATATTTTGATGAAATATACAAATTCCCTCATTACTCGGATACCCAACTTTGTCGAAAGTGGTTTCTTTGTTCAATAGAAATGTCTCCCCCGTACGGGGATATTCATAATGAATGTAACAGTGCAGGTTCTAGCCACACGTTTGAAGACATATGGAAGTTTTGAACTGGACGTGAGACCTAATGATAAGGCACCGCTCGCTATAAGCGGGAAATGCGGGTACGAGACCCGTGCAGATACAATTTTTTATGGTGATTATTCCATTACACAGGCAATGGTTGTCCATATTCGCAACTGCGAATACATTTCATGCATCCCTTACATTAAAGGATGGGCTCAACGTTACGGTCTCCTTCAGACTCCAGAGTGTGCGCCAGACCGTACAAAAGTAATCAGTGGCGTAGCTCATGGTGGGCAACATGCCCATACCGTTTGGACTGGATTGGTGCAGCTTCTTTTACGACTATCAGTGTACATGGCACGATCCAAGCATGGTGGGTCGGAGGGTACTCCTCACGCCTCCTTTCCATTTGCGAGCCCCATGTGCGAAGAACAACTTTCGGTAAGCGTCCTAATGATGTTCAGTTTCACTTCATGAGATATATGTGGAATGAAGTTACAATATTTCGGACTCTTTTTTTCGAACGTGCGCTCTCGGAATTTTAACAGTAAACTACTTCGTGACTGATTTAAATTGGAAATTTGTGGTAAGTTCACTGGGACCAAACCGCTGGGGTCATCGGTCCCTAGGCTTACACGCTACTTAATCTAACTTAAACTAACTTACGCTAATGACAACACACGCACACACCCATGCCCAAGGGAGGACTCATACCTCCGGGGGGGGGGGGGGAGCGGTGGGGGGGAGCGGGGGGGGAGCGGGGGGGGGGAGCGGGGGGGGAGCGGGGGGGAGAGCGGGGGGGGGCGGAGTCGCGCGAACCGTGGCAAGACGCCCTAGACCGCACGGCTACGGCACACGGCAACTGATTTAATTTCTCGTTTTGGTGTGTGTATACCTTTTGGGTTTCTAGTATAATCAGTTGTTAGCTGGCTTATCACAAAATGTGAGAATAATTTTTAGGCTCTACGGATGTTGGTGATCTCTGTACTACCGATGCAGTCACTCATCTGCAAGCTGCATCATGAGTAGATACGAAATCATGAACTGATCGATTTTAAAATAATGCTTTGAGGTTCATATGGTCCTTAACGTGGCAGTAGTCCCATTAGGTGCGACTGCGAGATCACAGAGAATTAGATGACAATGTAAATGTAATGATATGCACCAAAAGTCTAATTCTGTGCTGTTATAGACAATGGGTTTGTTACTCGAAGAGAACTCAAGTAAATGGAGACAACTTTTGCAAGTTTAAAAAGTATCTAAACCCTTATGAGCCTTCGAGCGTTCTCTCCACCGATAGCAAAAGCCATTATGTCGCCTTCTGGTACCTTGCTTCACCTCAATGCTCATATTTTGATTTTACTCGCAGAGCCACTTTCCACGAAGAACGTCTCAAAGCCCCCAATTTTCCAGACGTCTTCTAAGTTCCTGTTTGGTTTCGCATGTTCTGGAAGTAGATAAAACTTTTTCACCAAAACTGAAGTGGTCATTCTCTTCTACCGCCAAAGATATGTCGTACGGTCACTATTGCTCGTATGTTCCTACATTTCTACGGAACCCAAAATCATCTTCCCCGAGGTCGACTTCTACCAGTTTTTCAATTTGCCTCTAAAGAATTCGTGACAGTATTTTGCAGCCGTGACTTATAAAACACTTACTTTGGTAATTTTCACACCTGTAAGTACCTGATTTTTTGGAATATGTATTATTGTCTTTTTAAAGTCTGAGGGTATTTCACCTGTCTCAAACATCCTGAGCACCAGAAGGAAGAGTTTTGTCGTGGCTGGCTCTCCCAAGGCTATCAGTAGTTTAAACGGAACGTTGTCTATTCCCGGGGCCTTGTTTCGACTTAGGTCTTTTAGTGCTCTCAAATTCTTCGCGGAGTATCATATTTTGCGTTTGATTTTCATCTACGTCCTCTTCCATTTCCGTAATATTGCCGTCAAGTACATCCCCCTTGTATAAACCCTCTATAATCTCCTTCCACCTTTCTGCTTTCTTGATGTTCATACAGGTGAGTCCCTTTTCTCGAAATGTCTCTTTAATTTTTCTGTAGGCGGCATCTATCTTACCCCCGTGATATATGCTTCTACAATCTAACATTTTTCGTACAGCCATTCCTGCTTAGCCATTTTATCTCATTTTTGAGACGTTTGTATTCTTTTCGCCTGCTTCATTTACTGCATTTTTATATTTTCTCCTTTCAACAGTTAAATTCAATATCTCTTGTGTTACCCAAGCATTTATACTATGTCTTTTTACCTACTTGATTCACTGCTGCCTTCACTATATCATCTCTCAAAGCTACCTATTCTTCCTCTACTGTATTCCTTGCCCCTGTTTCTGTCAATCATTCCCTAATATTCCCTTTGAAACTCTATACAGCCTCCGGTTCTTTTAGTTTATCTAGGTTCCATCTCCTTCAATGCCTACCTTTCTGCAGTTTCTTAAGTTTTAATCTACAGTTCACAACCAATAAATTGCGGTCGGAATCCACATCTGCCCCTGAAAACCTGTTACATTTTAAAACCTGGTTCCTAAATCTCTGCCTTGCCATTATACAATCAATCTGAAACCTTCCGGTGTTCCCATGTTTCTTCCTCGTAGAACCTTCTTTCATGATTCATAAACCAAGTGTCAGCAATGATTAAGTTATGCTCTGTGCAATATGATGCCAGGTGGCTTCCTCTTTCATTCCTTATCTCAGTCCATATTCATCTACTACTTGTCCTTATCTTCCTTTTCATACTACCGAATTCCAGTCTGCCATGACTATTAAACCTCAATATTTTCCTTTACCTCGTCATACGTTTCTTCAACCTCTTCATCATCTCCGGAGCTAGTTGGCATATAAACTTGTACTACTGTAGTAGGTGTGGGTTTCGTGTCTATCTTGGCTGCAATAATGCGTTCACGATGCCGTTCGTAGTAGCTTTCCCGCGTTCCTACTTTTTGTTCATTATTAAACCTGCTCCTGCATTACCATTATTTGATTTTTTATTTACAACCCTGTATTCACCTGACCAGAAGTCTTGTTCCTCTTGCCACCGTACTTCACTAATTCCCACTATAACTTCAACACAACGATTTCCCTTTATAAATTTTCTACCCTACCTGCTCGATTAAGGGATCTAATATCCCACACTGTGATCCGTAGAATGCCAGTTTTGTTTCTCCTGATAACGGCGTCCTCCTGAGTAGTCCCGCCCGGATATCCGAATGGGGGTATATCTTTCCTCCGGAATATTTTACCCAAGAGGACGCCATCATCATTTAACCATACAGTAAAGCTACGTGCCCTCGGGAAAAATTACGGCTGTAGCTTCTCCTTGCTTTCAGCCGTTCGCAGTACCAGCACAGCCAGGCTGCTTTGGTTAATGTTGCAAGGCAAATTCAATTTATCATCCAGATTGTTGCCCCTGCAAAAATTTGCTGCCCCTCTTCAGGAACCACACGTTGTAGTGATAGTAGCGTGTAGGTAATAATGCTTTTATCCTCGTCTCGTGGGTCAAGGCGAGTATGGCAACCCTTACCTAAACTATTTCGGTAATACTCAAGTGTTGAAAACTGATCCGAGTTCGCTGATAAATTTTTCTCGTAATAGCAACACTTCCTCATGTAGTAAGGGTACACACCTTGCGTTCCAGGCCTGTGTTGACACTTGTGGCCACGTACATTACTTAGAGACAGATCAACTAACGATGCAATGAATTTCCCTTGGTGCCTTGATGTTTGATCTGTCCCATTTTCACATCATCTAAGAACATTGCTGTAGTATTTTTCGAATTCTTAATGACTTCGTCAAGTTCTTCCATGGCTATTCTAAATGTGAGATTTCTAGTCTCTATATCCGTTTGTCATTCCTTTGTTATATTTATGGGGCCCACATATTTCATTTCACCGAGAGCTGATGAGCAATACGATGATGTTCCGAGGTCCTATCTCGGATGCAGTATTCTACCTGTACAATAGCGTCCAAGAGTTTGGCTAGTTCATAATAGGTTGAAGACCTTATGGGGGGAAGTCAGACGATTTAGTTTATCTACCATTAAGCCTTTCAGCTACATCTCTCTATCAGATGGCTTAGCCTAAACAGAGAATAAAATTTACATAACGCAAATTAAGTTTACATCCAGTAACATAATTTATGTTCATTCCACATGCTTGGAGTCCAGTTTATGGTGATCGTCTGAACCGTTGTTTACTGCTTCCAGGAAAAGGTGTCAGTCTGCTACAAACGAAATTAAGTTGTGTACTTACTTAATAAATTGTTGAGGACCACTAAGTATTTAATCAAATTAGGTATTCACGAAAATTTTAATTTCGTTGGCTGAAGGAGGAAAATGCTGGTATTAGCAACTCTGTAATTTAGGAATTTCGCAAGTTACTCGCCTTGAGATCTTAACTGTACAGAATCAAGTTAGGAGAAAACTTGCAACACTGGTGTCTTCTTAAGATTTCATTGCCCATTTTCGGTCTGACAGTTTAAAGAAGAGGTGAGACGCAGATGCAATATACTAATCCTCCATCCAGCTACAAACCCACAGCTAATACAACCATGGCTTCATACGGCGGTTGCATCACCGCTGCGCCAGCGAGCCGCTCCTCTGTTGTCTGCTCTGTCACAGTGATGGCTGATACGGATAATTTGCAACATAAAATATGACATTAATTGCATTTTCTCTGTGGTGCGATCTTCCCAGACTCAAAACTTTGATAACCCGATGTCGTACCGTATGACTCAGGTTATTTTGTGCAGCTGACAAGGAAAAAGCAAGTGAATTTAGTTAGGTAATTCTGTGTCATCCCAGGAAGTAAAGCTTCGAACACAATGGTGAAAACATATAATTCAATGTTGCCAAATACACTAGCCACGTGAATAATACGTTTGTACAGGCGATGGTTTCCCTGAGTATGCTTGGAAGTGAGGCGTATAGCTCGCGTCTTAAAGATGAGTTGACCCAAGAGCGAAAATCAAAAATACTGGCCAGTGACTTTTAGTCTCATTTCTGTAACTAGACTTACAGGGTAGAGTATAGATAGTAATAAGGTTCATATACATGGGTTGCACACTGAAAATCGTAGCCCAGAAGCTGTCATAACTATTACTGTTTTTCTTTCTTCGGTGTACTACAAGCAGTGTCTACGGTAGTTGTAGTGTAAGCAATAGGAGAACTTAACACATTTTTTGATCTTTATAGACTTGAAAAATGTATTTTCTGAGAACACTGGCATTGGCCTACACCAAAATAGTGGAATGCATATGAGATGACAACAGCATTGAATTGATCGCAACTGAACATCCGCAGATAATTTCTGTATGCAAGAACTAATAAAAACCCTCAAATCATTGAACAGAACTGTGGACAGAAACAGTGGACCGAAAATACGCTGCAAAGGCAGCAAGTAGTGTAAAAACGAACACAACAAGCTACCAGTACAGTCTTTAATATTTTATTCTAAAGCAAAACTGTCATCCACTGTATAACAATCAGACGAACGAAGAGTAACTTCCACCTGTAATGTTTACAAAACCATCATTGCTGCTGCTACGTTCATAAAAACGAAAGTCTTCTGATGAATAAGCTGTTCAGTTTTCAGTACGCTTGTGAAAGAGAGAGACTGAAATAGTAATAAGGGGTCTACCTATTGGAACGTGGGCACATTTGCAAAGCAATGCTGCAGCCAGTGCAGTTTTAGTTACTTTATTGTCTAATGGTTTCATATTAACGACTTATCTAGGCAATCATAATACGGTTACGAAAATAATCGAGCAGCAATTACTAGAGCAGATTAAGTTATGTGGCAATTTGCAAAATATGTTAGCGTTCATTGTTTGATCTCAGCCCTTGAAGCGTTCAAGATGTCCCAAAACAATCATAAACCCCGTACTCTGCCGTATGAGTTCCATAATGCTTTTAAGATAGCTCCGGAGGAGGTTTACTTGTCTGTCGTTCTCCAACAATTTTAAAAAATGTTAAAATGTGTGTGAAATCTTATGGGGCTTAACTGCTAAGGTCATCAGTCCCTAAGCTTACACACTACTTAACCTAAATTATACTAAAGACAAGCACACGCACCCATGCACAGGGAGGACTCGAACCTCCGCCGGGACCAGCCGTACAGTCCATGACTGCAGCGCCTGATGGTTCAAATGGTTCAAATGGCTCTGAGCACTATGGGACTTAACAGCTGTGGTCATCAGTCCCCTAGAACTTAGAACTACTTAAACCTAACTAACCTAAGGACATCACACACATCCATGCCCGAGGGAGGATTCGAACCTGCGACCGTAGCAGTCGCGCGGTTCCGGACTGCGCGCCTAGAGCCGCGAGACCACCGCGGCCGGCGCAGCGCCTGAGACCGCGCGGCTAATCCCGCGCGGCAAACAATTTTTAAGTGAAAAAATTTGGATAAGTGACTAGTGCTTAACCATAATGACTAATATCCATGAAAACTGACGATATCCTGGATGAAATCACCGTGGACAGAGTTATTTATTTATACGGACGACCAGTTTCGCAACATTTTAGTTGCATCATCAAATGGAATTTGTACTAACTGATAGACAAAAACTCATGTAAGGCAAGATACATAGCTAAAATAAGTGAATACGGTGTGAAAACACAAAATTGTGTTCCGATCGAGAAAAGAGATAGGGATGACCCAGTGTTCATCAAATGGTTCAAATAGCTCTGAGCACTATTGGACTTAACTTCTGAGGTCATCAGTACCCTACAAGTTAGAACTACTTAAACCTAACTAACCTAAGGATATCACACATATCCATGCCCGAGGCAGGTTCAAAATGGTTCAAATGGCTCTGAGCACTATGGGACTCAACTGCTGAGGTCATTAGTCCCCTAGAACTTAGAACTAGTTAAACCTAACTAACCTAAGGACATCACAAACATCCATGCCCGAGGCAGGATTTGAACCTGCGTCCGTAGTGGTCGCGCGGTTGCAGACTGTAGCGCTTAGAACCGCTCGGCCACTCCGAGCGGCAGTGTTCATCTTCAGTAACTGTAGCAAACGTAACAGCATAGCATAGCTAACCTAGAAAGCTTCCGTAATGCCTAGAAAGTATGAAGCATACGTAGAAGAAATTCTTAATAAGCAACTACCAGGAAGGTTAAATACCAATAAATTCCACTCACCACGAGTGACAGTATCACATAAGCTATCGGGGTCAACATACACCACAATATTGATCAAAGCACAGATCGTATATAATCAATGCGGCATAATCTGAAATCTGAGCAGCTAACGGTCCCTAATTGCTCTAAAATAGATTGAAAAACATACTAGCAAAGACACGGTTATTCAATCTAAAATTAACAAGACGGTAAGCTGCCTCGGAACGAGTATTGGTGATACACAGCAACGGAATGTATTTAGCTTTCTTGCGAGATCACCGTCCTCTGTCAATGAAAGTGTTCTCAACTATGATTTAAATTTTTGCCCTTCAGTTTGTAATTTCACTGGTACTTGTTTTAATGATAGAGAAAGTGTGCTGTTAGAAAGAGGTTTGGCTCACAATGTTAATCACAGGATCTCAGAACAACAGTTGAGTTCCATTATCGATGATGTTCACGGTAGATCGCAACGAAGTATCGATTGGTGTGAATAAGATAATTAATAAACTCTGTGTGACCAAGAAAAAGTCCAAATCAAATTGTAGGACAGCTACTGAGTAGACTACGTAGAACTTTAAATAGCATAAATAAAAAACATAGCCAACCAGGGTGCAATTATACATACTGACAAGGGAAAAATAGCTGCTGCTTTAAAATAAAGCCATTATGTTGTAAACTTCCATCAATTTTTTTCATTATAGTCAAATATAAAAGCGTGGAACTGACCGAAATGCCAGACATTTGCCGATTTGAAGAAAGACAATTCTATTAACGTGTTTCCAGTAAAAAGCAAGTCCTAAATCCCATGAACCCATTGGCTCATAAATTACGTCCTACAATTAAGGTACATAAGGAACCGAAGCCTGTAAAACTGGTTGTTAACAAAAGTGGAGGTGCATACCATTTGTTGTTGTGGTCTTCAGTCCAGAGACTGGTTTGATGCAACTCTCCATGCTACTCTATCCTGTGCAAGCCTCTTCATCTCCGAATAACAACTGCAACCTACAACCTTCTGAATCTGCTTAGTGTGTTCATCTCTTGGTCTCCCTTTACGATTTTTACCCTCCATGCTTCCGTCAAGTAGTAAATTGGTGATCCCTTGATGCCGCAGAACGTGTCGTACCAACCGATCCCTTCACCATAATAGAGGAAGGTTGTACGCACCTTTGAGAGAAATCTTAGACGCCGTCGAAACGTTTAGAAATTATGCAATTTCGAAGAAGTCACCCTCTAATCCTGCTGCGCAGTGTCGATATAAGCCAGCACAGGAAGTGGCAGAATTCAGATAATAAAAGAGTGCAAAAAATAGATGAAGTAGAAAGAAGATATGAGACACGCATATGAAGATCTGCAAAGCACAGCCAAACGACAAAACACCTAAGACCGTGTGTCAGATAAGACGACAGACGAAATATTAGGGCAAAGCTTATTATAGGTTTTTGCTTCAAAGACAACATCTAGAAAGAGAAACGCAAGTCACAGGAAACAAGATCTACGATTGGGGGTAACGTGTATGTGAGAGAATATTAAATAGCTCCGTTGGTATGTCGATATTTCGCTGATTTCACACTCTAACATTTCTCAGTAACAGGTAATCCAGTTTATGTTTACGATTTTCATAAATAACCTACACACAGGAGGCAACCTAAGTTCCCTTCTGCAATCTCTGACAACTATTAGTGTAGTGACTCGGAAATGTGATTCTCGTCTATAAACGCTGCTGAAATCAGCTTGTATCGTACGAGGAATTAACGGTCCGCTACGACACTCTCGCATTGATATAGCATTAAAGGCCTTCAAAAAAATTATTCTTATAGGCTCAGATTTTTTTCATATAGCGCCAGGCAAGAAGATTCTGAGAACCGTATGTGATTAATACTAAGTTTCAATCAGCAATTTTGCAATAGATATCAGGGAAACTGTATTACACAATGTGGCCCTGACTTGTTACTCCTACAGACTTTAATATGAATGAAAGCATAACATGGCACAGAGATTAATATACCAGATTCGTATTCGAGAAAACTGAGGCTCAAATAACAGTGCGACTAGTACGATTCATGTTTTCCGTGACTTCCCTAAAACAGCAGAAACAAACGAGGACATGATATTTTGAAAACATGTCATTCTGTTCCTCCTTTATGACTACCATAAACTTAGTGTAATGTTTCAGGTTTTCTCGGTGAAACTGATGATTTAGTTTCTAATAAGCTCGTTGCTGACGAGACAGACGCTAACCTTCTTCTTACGAAAAATGGTGACAAAGTGCCACAGACACATTTGTTGAAGCGCCACTGAAACAACTTTGAAAATCAAAATACCAAATATGCAAACACAAATCAGTTTTCATTTTTACGCTGCCACGCGAATAAAAAACGGTTGTGAAAACACACTTGACATCTTAGCAGCAAATAATCCTGAGTTAATAACGAGCATCAACACCAATTCAGGGATTAGTGAACACAGGGTTGTCATAGCGAGATTAAGTACTGTAATCCCCAAATCCTCGAAAAATAAGCCAAAAATATACCTGTTCAAAACAACAGATAAAAATTCACTTGACGCCTTCCTGAGAGACAATGTCCACTCTTTCCAAATTAATAATGTAAGTGTAGACCAGATGTGGCTCAAATTCAAAGAAATCGTATCGGCAGCAATTGAGAGATTTATACCAAATACATTGACAAACGACGGAGCTGATCCTCCTTGGTACACAAAACGGGTTACAACACTGTTGCAGAAACAACGAAGCAAACATGCCAAATTTAAGCAGACGCAAAATCCCCAAGATTGGAGATCTTTTACAGAAGTTCGAAATGTAGGGCGGACTTCAATGCGAGATGCCCATAACAGTTTCCACAACGAAACTTTGTCTCGAAACCTGGCAGAAAATCCAAAGATATTCTGGTCGTATGTGAAGTATGTTAGCGGCAAGAAACAATCAATGCCTTCTCTGCACAAAGGAGATACTATCGAAGACAGTGCTGCCAAAGCAGAGTTACTAAACACAGCCTTCCGAAATTCCTTCACAAAAGAAGACGAAGTAAATATTCCGGAACAACTGCCAACATGAGTAACGTAGAAGTAAATATCCCCGGAGTAGTGAAGCAACTGCCAACATGAGTAACGCAGAAGTAAATATCCCCGGAGTAGTGAAGCAACTCAAATCACTTAATAAAAGCAAGTCTTCTGGTCCAGACTGTATACCAATTAGGTTCCTTTCAGAGTATGCTGATGCATTAGCTCTATACTTAAAAATCATATTCAACCGTTTGCTCGACGAAAGATCCGTACCCAAAGATTGTAAAGTTGCACAGGTCGCACCAGTACTCAAGAAAGGTAGTAGGAGTAACCCACTAAATTACAGGCCCATATAGTTAACGTCGATATGTATCAGGATTTTGGAACATACATTGTGTTCGAACATTATGAATTACCTCGAAGAACACTGTCTATTGACACACAGTCAACATGGGTTTAGAAAACATTGTTCCTGTGAAACGCAACTATCTCTTTATTCACTTTAAGTGTTGAGTGCTATTGACAAGGGACATCAGATCGATTCCATACATCTGGATTTCCGGAAGGCTTTTGGCACTGTACCACACAAGCGGCTCGTAGTGAAATTGCGTGCTTATGGAATATTGTCTTAGTTATGTGACGGGATTGGTGATTTCCTCTCAGAGAGGTCACAGTTCGTAGTAACTGACGGAAAGTAATCGAGTAAAACAGAAGTGATTTCTGGCGGTCCCCAAGGTAGTGTTACAGGCCCTTCGCTGTTCCTTATATATATAAACGATTTATTGAGACAATCTGAGGAGCCCTCTTCGGTTGTTTGCAGATGACGCTGTCGTTTATCGACTAATAAAGTCATCAGAAGACCAATATAAACAGCAAAACAGTTTAGAAAAGATATCTGAATGGTGCGAAAAGTGGCAGTTGAACGTAAATAACGAAAAGTGTGAGGTCATCCACATGAGTGCTAAAAGGAATTCGTTAAACTTCGGTTACGCGATAAATGAGTCTAGTCTAAAAGCCGGAATTTCAACTAAATGGCTAAGTTTTACAATAACAAACAATTTAAATTGGAAGGAACACACAGGAAATGTTGTGGGGAACGCTAACCGAAGACTGCGTTTTATTGGCAGGACACTTAAATGTAACAGACCTACTAAGGAGACTGCCTACACTAAGCTTGTCCGTCCTCTTTTAGAATACTGCTGAGCGGTGTGGGATCCTTACCAGATACGACTGACTGAGTACATCGAAAAAGTTCAAAGAAGGGCTGCACGTTTTCTATTATCGCGAAATATGGGAGATTGTCAAAGAAATGGTACAGGATTTGGGCTGGAAATCATTAAAAGAAAGGCGTTATTCGTTGCGACGGATTCCTGTATCATTTCTGTGACACTTTCCCCCCTATTTCGAGATAATACAAAACTTGCTGCATTTCTTTGAACGTTTTCGATATACTCCGTCAGTCCTATCTCGTAGGGATCCCATACCGCGCAGCAGTATTCAAAAAGAGGACGGACAAGCGTAGTGTAGGCAGTCTCTTTAGTAAGTCTTTTACATTTTCTAAGTGTCCAGTCAATAAAACGCAGTCTCTGGTCAGCCTTCCCCACAACATTTTCTACGTGTTCCTTCCAATTTAATTTGTTCGTAATTGTAATACCTAGGTATTTAATCGAATTTACGGCTTTTAGATTAGACTCATTTATCGTGTAACCGAAGTTTAATGAGTTCCTTTTAGCACTCATGCGGACGACCTCACACTTTTCGTTATTTAGGGCCACTTTTCGCACTATTCAGCTATTTTTTTCTAAATCGTTTTGCAGTTTGTTTTGATCATCTTCTGACTTTATTAGTCGATAAACGACAGCGTCATCCGCAAACAACCGAAGACGGCTGCTCAAATTATCTCCCAAATCGTTTACATAGATAAGGAACAGAAAAGGGTCTATAACACTACCTTGGGGAACGCCAGAAATCACTTCTGTTTTACACGATGACTTTCCGTCAGTTACTACGAACTGTGACCTCTCTGAGAGGAAATCACAAATCCAGTCACATAACTGAGACGATATCCCATAAGCACGTAATTTCAATACGAGCCGCTTGTGTGGTACAGTGTCAAAAGACTTCTGCGAATCCAGAAATACGGAATCGATCTGAAATCCCTTGTCAATAGCACTCAACACGTCATGTGAATGAAGAGCTAGTTGCGTTTCACAGGAACTATGTTGACTGTGTGTCAATAGACAGTTTTCTTCGAGGCAATTCGTAATGTTCGAACACAATGTATGTTCCAAAATTCTGATACATATCGACGTTAACGATATGGACCTGTAATTTAGTGGATTACTCATACTACCTTTCTTGAATATTGGTGTGACCTGTGCAACTTTCCAGTTTTTGAGTACGGATCTTTCGTCGAGCGAACGGTTGAATATGATTGTTAAGTATGGAGCTAATGCATCAGCAAACTCGATATAAACCCGTCCAGGCAATAGCAGCTTCACCTGGCGAGGAATGACTGCTACTCAGACACACACATGGTGGATGTAGTATCACTGAGCGATCTGTCAGTGCTAGAATTGGGAAGGCGCCCCATCTATCTGAGTTTGGCCGTGGCAGATTGTGATAGCCTACATGCTCGACACGAGCATTTCGAAAACAGCACGACTTGTCAGGTGTTAGAGGAGTGCTGTGGTGGGTGTCTTTAGCACTTGGCGAAACCAAGCTAAAACTACGTTATGGTGTCGTTGGGTTGAGCGGTCACCAGTCGTTACAGATGTCGAAGTCGTACACGGGGCAGAGTGGTGAAACAGGACAGGTGGCGAACTGTGGTTGAAGTAACATCAGACTTCAATTCTGGGCAGAATACAAGTGTATCTGAACACACAGTGCGCAGAACTCTCCTAATTATGGGCCTCCACTGTGGATGACACAATAATCTGCCAATGTTAAGACCATGACGTTGGCAACTACGAATGAAATAGGCATGTGACCATGGGCACTGGACATTGGCGCAGTGGCAGAGCGTTGCTTGGACTGATGATTCACGATACCTTCTTTATCATGCAGATGAAAGCGCACAAAACCGTTATCTTCCTGGGGAATGGCTCCTTGAGACTTGCACTGCGGGACGGAGAGAAGCTGCGGCGACTCCATTATACTCTGGTTAATATTCACGTGGACATCCATGAGTCTAGTGGTGCTCGTGCAGAGCACCATGACGGTCAAGAAGTATCGTTCACTGGTTTCAGATCACGTAAACCCCTTCATGCGATCTTTCAGTAAGATAAGGCGCAGTCTCACAAGGTCAGGAGTGTGATGGAATGGTCCGACGAACACAATGGCGAGTTCCAACTGATGTGCGCTATTCTGAACCCCACAACTCGCCAGATCTGGACCCGATCGAACACATCTATAGTGTGTTTGAACGTGGCGTCAGAGCTCATCGCGTGGCTGCGAAATGACTTCCCTACTCAACTCCTACATAGTGTTTTCCTTCAGTTGAGTGGAATGCGGCCGACGTTATCGTGGAGTGGTAACACTTCACGCAACCTTTCTGGTCGTTGTTCTTGAATTGTGTCTGCAACACGTCTCAGTTGTTGACAACAAATATCAGCAGTGATGGTTATAGGTACATCACACTGTCGATGCGCCACCAGACGCATAAAATTATCTTTCCTGGATGCGCGCATGTCTTTGTACGTGGAGTTTGCTTGGGCTTATGTTAACATGAAGACACCATTCATCGTCACCAGTAGTGAATAAGATAGAAATGGCCGCTGTTGTTCACGAGACAATTGATGACTCGTGAGCAGAGATGCAAATGTTGCCACACTATGACTTTTGTGATTTTGGCTTAGCGCACGCGGTTCACACACACCCGTTTCTTGAACCTTCCTCACTGCATGCAAATGTCGCACAATGGTGTGGTGATCAGCGGTCATCACATTTGCCAGTTCTCCTGTACACTGACGTGAATCATTGTCGATTATGCGTTTAAACGAACGTCATCAAATCCTAGAGCTCTTCCTGATCATAGAGAGTCCCTAATGTCAAAACGATCCTTCTTAAAGGGAGAAAACAATTTCTCTCGCGTGCTCTGTCCCATGGCATTATCCCCATACACGCCACAAATGTTTCTCGCTGCTTCCGCTGCTACCGCCCTTCTATTGAATTCAGAAGGAAAAATATGTAGGAAATGTTGAAACTGTTCCACTTGGCCCTCCACATTCTAGCATCCACAGCTTCTCTCACTCTCTCCAAACGACATAATGTCAACATTTAAACTCAAATACCAATAATAAATTTCAAGTAAAAAATGAGAATCGATAAATAAACCTACAGAAATCGCAATACCAACATGTAAAACAAAAACGCTACGAACTTACTCACCAACCTAATACATGTTGCAGTTTCGGGTTGGGAACGCGTGTATCCATCCGCTCCTGTAACTGAGTCAGCAAAATATCTGACTGTCATGCGAAAAACCCGTGTTCGAGTCCCAGTATTACCAGGTATTTTTTCCCTGGTGGGAGGACTCGAACAGCGTGCACTCAGCTCGTGACGTCAATTGAGGAGCTACTTGACAGAGTGGTGGCGGCTCCAGATTACGAAAAGAGACAATGGGTGGCAGAGCAGTGGGCTGACTGGGCGCCCCTGCACACGGCGACCAGCGATGCCGTCGACAGAGGATGGCACGGCAGTCGGTCGGTGCCTCCAGAGCCTGTGGACGGAGTTTACATTTTTAGTCGCACATCCTTCATTAAATTATGTAATGTTCCAGAAGTTTCCTGCGTCTGTCATTTTATTGTGAAACGTGCACTTAGGCTTTCAAAACTTCTGTTTCCGTCCTGTGGTATGCAAAAGTTTTGTGACTATGCCTTATCACGTTCTGATTGCATTTGGGGGTTACAATTAAGTTTCTCACGCTAGTGTAAGAAATCTCGCTTCGTATTCAACCACATGCGAAAGTTGTTGTATGGGACAGTCCGATTTTCTCCGACTACAAATCAATACACGGTCACCTTCGCAGCTTCAGTAACTCATGCAGTGAGGTGCATCGCTGTGAAATTACACAAAAAAATGCTGTCCTAAAGCCTCTAATGGCTCGACGCTGTGTAATACAAATAATATTAAGGCAATTCTTAACCTAGAATTACGAAAATTGGTATTTTTTAACACAAAGAAGCACATGTTTCAGAATTGTTGGAAACTGAAAAACTAAAGGGTGTAAAATAGTGTGTGAAAGGTGTTTGAAGATCAAGAGTTATTAAATTGCTACTAAAGCATTCTTAAGGCTACGTGTTTGGAAATTTGCATTTGACATCTTAGTTGGAAATAAAGGAAAATAATTGTTTCAGTGTTTTTGGAAATTGAACCCTTAATGGAGTCAAATAGTGTAAGAAAAATTCTACTAAAATATGTAATTGTGAAAGTATTTTACAGCTAAATCTAAGAAAATTTGTTTTTGGCTTCTCGGTTACAAGTAAAAAAGTACATGTTTCATTGTTTTAGGGAAATCAACCCATATGGGGAGAAATACGGCATGAAAATTTCTAAGAAAATGTTTCGTTTTATTAAATATACGAAATTAAATCTAGAAATCTATGAATAGTAGTATATAACTTCTCGGCTAGATATAAAGAAGTATGTGGTACGGGATGAACTTTTCTATGGAAATACCACCACAAGAACGAAGAGGCATGATTAACACTCAGCCAGAATAGGATTTTGGTCAGAAGTACATTCTGAAAAGACCGTGGTTCTATGGCCTTAATTAGCGTGAAAAGTTTACCAGATGCTACAATTTGTGAACAACATAAAAATTCGATTAATGAAAAAGAAAAAAAAAATCTGTGCAGACCTTCCAGTCTACGCGAGAGAAGCGGTGGGTGCTATTTAGTAATAACGTATGGAGAAAATCACTAATCTTACGCCTTTATCAACCCTACTTATTAATGAAGTCAGCATTACATTTCATATTACAAGAATTTCTTTCAGTAACAACCAGTACAATGGCAGTAAAAGAGTTATGTACTGCGGAGGGCAGCAAAACACTCGTTAGCCGTGGTGAGTGCGGCTTTATGTGTTTGGTGCGTGCCAATTGCCGTGGAGCAGTTGGCCAGCCAGCACACGCAATTAACTTGACAACACCGTACTGAACAACCAGTGCCTCGCGTTCGCAAATACTGGTTATTGCAGCGGACAGCTGCTCCATCAGCCTCGCTGCACACGTGTTCGTCAGTGAAAATGGCTCGGCCGGTGTAATTGAACTGTTCGCAAGTGAAACGATCCCTGTCGCTAATATCTCGCTGGGAATATGTACATTTGATACATGTCTGCTTTTCGCATCAACTCGTTTCATAAGTTCTCAGCCTGTCAGTCTGCTGTTTTTCCAAAGAGGCACGCAGTTACAGACGAGCTGCCATTCTCTCGAAGCCTCTCGCATCCGTGCACGATGCGCGCGGGTCATATCTTGTGCGAGTCAGGCACTTAGTGTGAGCCCATCAGGAAGATTGCTGGAAATGTTCGTTTGGCTCGTAACAAGACGTGAGCTGGAAGGAACTCTGGGGTTGAATGACGTACTGTTTGGACTCGGGTGCTGCCCGTAGTTTCATCGTGTCGCTTCATCCTTGTTCAGATCGTACATGCCTGAGGTTTAAGCAATGCATTGACACGTCTTCAGCGGCGTTCTAGTAAGAATATAAAACTTCCTGGCATATTAAAACTGTGTGCCCGACCGAGACTCGAACTCGGGACCTTTGCCTTTCGCGGGCAAGTGCTCTACCATCTGAGCTAGAGAAGCACGACTCACGCCCGGTACTCACAGCTTTACTTCTGCCAGTACCTTGTCTCCTACCTTCCAAACTTTACAGAAGCTCTCCTGCGAACCGTGCAGAACTAGCACTCCTGAAAAAAAGGATATTGCGGAGACATGGCTTAGCCACAGCCTGGGGGATGTTTCCAGAATGAGATTTTCACTCTGCAGCGGAGTGTGCGCTGATATGAAACTTCCTGGCAGATTAAAACTGTGTGCCCGACCGAGACTCGAACTCGGGACCTTTGCTTTTCGCGGGCAAGTGCTCTACCATCTGAGCTACCGAAGCACGACTCACGCCCGGTACTCACAGCTTTACTTCTGCCAGTACCTTGTCTCCTACCTTCCAAACTTTACAGAAGCTCTCCATGCAGAACTAGCACTCCGCTGCAGAGTGAAAATCTCATTCTGGTAAGAATATAGTTTTTCTTTATGATCAATACAGAATCGCTTACCCACGTAGACAGTGATATCCACTCGTAATTTGTACATTCGTGAGCATTTATGGTATTTTTCCAAAGAGGCACCCAGTTAGAGGCGAGCTCCCATTCTTTCGAAACCTCTCGCATCCGTGCACAATGCGCTCGGGTCATATCTTGTGCGAGTCAGGCATATTGTCATTCGACAATACATGAACAAATTGCTTTGGTAACGCTATTTTCTAGAATATTGTTGAGACATGGAACTCACTGGAATTAAGGAAAACGTTGGAAGACCCACGGATGTAACTCTCTTTCCACACAACCTGTTCATTTAACAGTATATAACAATAAATATTGATTTTTCTTTTTATTTTTTCAAAATGAACAAATATTTGAAATCAATAAGCTTTTGCAAGAGAAATCAAAACAGCAAACAATATAACAATAATTACAAGACGACTGGACCTGAAGTCCGCGCTTTATTGGGTGAAACAGAGCTGTTTACTACTGCGCTGGACACAGTTTCTCTTATGCCCTTCTGCAACACAAGAAAACTATATAAGCACCACTGATAACAAGAGTGATTCAATTACTTAAAACAGATGACGTAACTTTTAATTTGAAAGGTGTATGTCGAGAAGTTCGGGCTTAAGCTGTGCTCAAAGGTTAAACAGATTAGGAAACAGTATGACAATGATAAGGCTTACTTCAAAGCAAGCAACCTCTTAATTTCAATCGGCAACCAAGGTGCGACTGGAACCCAACCCGTCCCTTTTAACAATCTTATTTTGACTAAAGCTCTGATGACCGTTGGTTGTTAATATTTTCCAAGTTAAAGTCATTGTCAGTTATTAAGATCGCTCTGAACGAACGTCTAAAAACACTACTTGTGAACACTTATTACAAGAGAACTCCCCCCGGCGGAACCAAAAGATCCAATTAAAAATATACAATAATGATCAGTTCTTTCAAAGACAGCAACGCACAGCTTAGTACAACAGGTTGTTCAGATTATAACTAATGCAATTACATTAAAAAAATTGAAACGGTTAATTTCTAAATCCCTATTTTCTTTAACGGCAACCTGTGCCTTAGTACAATTTTTCCGGCTGTATTCAAGACCAGGAGTTGATTCGTCAGAACATTAATGATTGGGCATATACCAGAAAGGAAAGGGCATATAATAGCGGAACAAATTTTCAAACGACAACTAGTGCCTTAGTACAATACTTCGGCCTATATTTACGACCAAAGTGCCCGCCAGTTAAATCTCTGAGAGTCGGGTACAAACCAGAAAATAATAAGGAAAGGCAATATAGTAGCGGGACAAATTTTTAAACGACGACCAGTGTCGTAGTACGATGCTACGCCCTGTATTTACATCAAAAGAGCCGGCCGAGTAAAACTCTGAGGGTCGCGTACAAACCAGAAAATAATTAGGAGGACAGGTAGACCTTCTACATCTACATCTACATCCATACTTCGTAAGCTACCTGACGGTGTGGGGCAGAGGGTACCTTGAGTACCTCTATCGGTTCTCCCTTCTATTCCACTCTTGTATTGTTCGTGGAAAGAAGGATTGTCGGTATGCCTCTGTGTGGGCTCTAATCTCTCTGATTTTATCCTCATGGTCTCTTCGCGAGATATACGTAGGAGGGAGCAATATACTGCTTGACTCTTCGGTGAAGGTATGTTCTCGAAACTTTGACAAAAGCCCGTACCGAGCTACTGAGCGTCTCTCCTGCAGAGTCTTCCACTGGAGTTTATCTATCATCTCCGTAACGCTTTCGCGATTACTAAATGATCCTGTAACGAAGCGCGCTGCTCTCCGTTGGATCTTCTCTATATCTTCTATCAACCCTATCTGGTACGGATCCCACACTGCTGAGCAGTATTCAAGCAGTGGGCGAACAAGCGTACTGTAACCTACTTCCTTTGTTTTCGGATTGCATTTCCTTAGGATTCTTCCAATGAATCTCAGTCTGGCATCTGCTTTACCGACGATCAACATTATATGATCATTCCATTTTAAATCACTCCTAATGCGTACTCCCAGATAATTTATGGTATTAACTGCTTCCAGTTGCTGACCTGCTATTTTGCGTCAATTCGCTGCAGATCCTCCTGTATTTCAGTACAATTTTCCATTGTTACTACCTCTCGATACACCACAGCATCATCCGCAAAAAGCCTCAGTGAACTTCCGATGTCATCCACAAGGTCATTTATGTATATTGTGAATAGCAACGGTCCTATGACACTCCCCTGCGGCACACCTGAAATCACTCTTACTTCGGAAGACTTCTCTCCATTGAGAATGACATGCTGCGTCCTGTTGTCTAGGAACTCCTCAATCCAATCACACAATTGGTCTGATAGTCCATATGCTCTTACTTCGTTCATTAAACGAGTGTGGGGAACTGTATCGAACGCCTTGCGGAAGTCAAGAAACACGGCATCTACCTGTGAACCCGTATCTATGGCCCTCTGAGTCTCGAGGACGAATAGCTCGAGCTGGGTTTCACATGACCGTCTTTTTCGAAACCCATACTGATTCCTACAGACTAGATTTCTAGTCTCCAGAAAAGTCATTATACTCGAACACAATACGTGTTCCAAAATTCTACAACTGATCGACGTTAGAGATATAGGTCTATAGCTCTGCACATCTGCTCGACGTCCCTTCTTGAAAACGGGGATGACCTGTGCCCTTTTCCAATCCTTTGGAACGCTACGCTCTTCTAGAGACCTACGGTACACCGCTGCAAGAAGGGGGCAAGTTCCTTCGCGTACTCTGTGTAAAATTGAACTGACACAAATCACACCGAGGATTACAGAATGTTAGCCGGTCGCGGTGACCGTGCGGTTCTAGGCGCTCCAGTCCGGAGCCGCGCTACTGCTACGGTCGCAGGTTCGAATCCTGCCTCGGTCATGGGTGTTTGTGATTTCCTTAGGTTAGTTAGGTTTAAGTAGTTCTAGGGAACTGCTGACCACAGCAGTTGAATCCCATAGTGCTCAGAGCCATTGAACCATTTTTTTCGATTACAGAATGTTACTCCCCTTTATCAGCAAGCAGTTCCATGGACCCACGGTGCGTCGCGGCGGTTACTGAGTGGTGCCGATGATAGGCAGGTAGAAGAGGGCAGCCAGGCCACGAGCGGTCGTTCGACGTGAATGTTGCCAACCAGCCGACGGCATGTCGGCCTGCTGTTTGCCTTCGACGCTGACACCCGTGAAGTACACCGGTTTCTTCGCTCTGCGCAGGCCCTCCTTACGTAATTCGTGGCTTCGGCCGCTGGAACCTCGTGGCCACCTCTTGTCGGGACGCTACCGCCAATCCCCAAACTTCGTACCTCCCCCTCTCGAGCCAGCGAACCCGTATATATACACTCCTGGAAATGGAAAAAAGAACACATTGACACCGGTGTGTCAGACCCACCATACTTGCTCCGGACACTGCGAGAGGGCTGTACAAGCAATGATCACACGCACGGCACAGCGGACACACCAGGAACCGCGGTGTTGGCCGTCGAATGGCGCTAGCTGCGCAGCATTTGTGCACCGCCGCCGTCAGTGTCAGCCAGTTTGCCGTGGCATACGGAGCTCCATCGCAGTCTTTAACACTGGTAGCATGCCGCGACAGCGTGGACGTGAACCGTATGTGCAGTTGACGGACTTTGAGCGAGGGCGTATAGTGGGCATGCGGGAGGCCGGGTGGACGTACCGCCGAATTGCTCAACACGTGGGGCGTGAGGTCTCCACAGTACATCGATGTTGTCGCCAGTGGTCGGCGGAAGGTGCACGTGCCCGTCGACCTGGGACCGGACCGCAGCGACGCACGGATGCACGCCAAGACCGTAGGATCCTACGCAGTGCCGTAGGGGACCGCACCGCCACTTCCCAGCAAGTTAGGGACACTGTTGCTCCTGGGGTATCGGCGAGGACCATTCGCAACCGTCTCCATGAAGCTGGGCTACGGTCCCGCACACCGTTAGGCCGTCTTCCGCTCACTCCCCAACATCGTGCAGCCCGCCTCCAGTGGTGTCGCGACAGGCGTGAATGGAGGGACGAATGGAGACGTGTCGTCTTCAGCGATGAGAGTCGCTTCTGCCTTGGTGCCAATGATTGTCGTATGCGTGTTTGGCGCCGTGCAGGTGAGCGCCACAATCATGACTGCATACGACCGAGGCACAGAGGGCCAACACCCGGCATCATGGTGTGGGGAGCGATCTCCTACACTGGCCGTACACCACTGGTGATCGTCGAGGGGACACTGAATAGTGCACGGTACATCCAAACCGTCATCGAACCCATCGTTCTACCATTCCTAGACCGGCAAGGGAACTTGCTGTTCCAACAGGACAATGCACGTCCGCATGTATCCCGTGCCACCCAACGTGCTCTAGAAGGTGTAAGTCAACTACCCTGGCCAGCAAGATCTCCGGATCTGTCCCCCATTGAGCATGTTTGGGACTGGATGAAGCGTCGTCTCACGCGGTCTGCACGTCCAGCACGAACGCTGTTCCAACTGAGGCGCCAGGTGGAAATGGCATGGCAAGCCGTTCCACAGGACTACATCCAGCATCTCTACGATCGTCTCCATGGGAGAATAGCAGCCTGCATTGCTGCGAAAGGTGGATATACACTGTACTAGTGCCGACATTGTGCATGCTCTGTTGCCTGTGTCTATGTGCCTGTGGTTCTGTCAGTGTGATCATGTGATGTATCTGACCCCAGGAATGTGTCAATAAAGTTTCCCCTTCCTGGGACAATGAATTCACGGTGTTCTTATTTCAATTTCCAGGAGTGTATATCGGCAAGCAAAGATCTAAGGACACAGCCCACAGATACCAACTCTTCCTCATACATATTGGCAATGGGGCTACAAGAGTGATAGTCTATACTACCCTTGAATTAGTGGCGCCACTGAACAGTTTACTAACTTAATGGCGCCACTGCTCAATTGTAAAAACACTGTCTTTCGTGCTCATTTACTTGATGGCTGAGAATGTTTGCAGTCGCCTATACACGTGTCTGCAAAAATAATGAGTATCCATCTGCTTAATACGTTTCAAGTTCCTTTGTTTCCACTTGGAGCCACTTGTCTGTGCATACTCATGTCCTGCACTGAGCATATAAAGTTTCCTTGCGCTATTTCACTACTATTTTCAAGTAAGTAATGCATTCATGTCATAGCACAACATAATTATTATTGTCGTATTTTACGTAATATTTAAGCTCTGCACTTTGTTGATTTGTGGTGCACTTTGATGATCAATGCAGTACCACCGGCAGCTCTCGTCTCAGATTAGTTCTCCTTATAAGTTTGTCGAAGAATAACTGGAAATCAGATGTTCATATTTTTTAATATGTATTTCAGAATACAGTTTCCCTTCAAATTGAACAGAGTGCATAGACATTTCACGAGTGTTTGTCTATAAGACAAACGTCTTTACTCTAAGAGTATCAGCTTTTGAAATATCAGTTGGTGCTCTTAAATAATCTGCTTCCTTCTGAAGCATATGAGCAAATTTTACGCTGTGCTTGCCAAGATTAATCGTTATGACTGAGTATTGTCCAGTCAGATTACGTTCTCATATGGGCTTGCCTGAAAACTGACCATAAATATGTTAAACGGCCAAGTTGAAGTTTGAAGACAACTGCTAACTTTCCCGTTAAATGTCAGCTGCGTAAGGCTGCGGATTGACCATCCCACCAGCAATCTAGACACATGTTAAAGAGCTGCATTCGTCAGGAATCTCTGAACTATCACATGGGTAGCTTCGTTTCGATTGTTTTTACTTATTTGCTATGATATAGTAGCGAAACTACTTTTACAAAATGTTATGAGACTCTGAACAACTGCGTTTTGCCAATATGTTGAGCGTTCCTGTAAGTTTTCACAGATTTTTTTTTTCAAAGTGGTAATATCTGTATGTATGAACTTACAACGGAAACTGAATTTCAATTGCGGACACCAAGGCAAATTGTTAGAAGTAGTTTATGATAAACTTTTTCATCAGGTGGTAAATCATACTTTCATAGCGGGCTTTTAGTAAATGAACGGATAGATCATCCAACAGGAAAATTGACAGTGGCGATGGTGATGATTATGATGATGTTGATGATGATGATGATGACTGCGAAACTCACAGAGCGCCTAACTAGACATAGGCATGTGGTCCACCTTCGACCTCTCCTAAACTGCGGGCCAGTGGCCTATGGGTGCGGAACTGTCACACGACAGCTTCTCACTTGTGTTCATATCAGGGGTACTTGGCAGGTAAGAAATGGATGTGCGCTCACTATCACGTTACACTAACTACTGTACTGTTCAGACCACATGTAACAGGCAGTTATCCTGCTGGAAATGACATCGCTGTCAGGGAAGACATCAAACACAGATGTGTGTGAGGCTGCGGTAACATTCATGTAGTCCTCAACTGTTATCGTGTCTACAGCCACTACCACAGATTCCAAGGAAAATCCCCGATATGATTCATAACAGCCCTCCCCCCGCCCCCCAATGCACCCGAGTGGTGCTTCATGTTTCAATCAGCCGTTCACCAGGATGATGGCACATCCAGACGCGACCACCCACAAGATGTAACAATAACCATGATTCGTACGACCTGGTGACACGTTTCCATAAATCCAAGAACCAGTCTCGAAGATCTCGTGCCCACAGGAATCATAATAGACGATGTCATTGGGTTACTGGATCAACATGGGGTAACATATAGATCGTCTGCTGGCCGGCCTCATGTCCATCAACATGCATTGAACAGTGTGTTCCGAAATACGTGCATATCCATCATCACTGAATACCGCGATCATATCTGCTGCACATTATCACGCTTTACAGAGCGGGCAAACATTCGGCCTCCATGTTCTGTGATAAGACAAAACTTTACTAAACGCTTTGTGTGAGAATTATGTCCAACAAATAATTCGTAAACGCACTCATAACAGAAATGCATTGGATGTCATGTCAGTAAGCAGACCTGACCTCTTCTAGGACATCCACAGTGAAACTGGTATCAGTGACAATGAGTCAGTTGTTGCAAACGGGTTACCAAAGTACAAAGTACAAAGGGCAGCTAAAATAGGTGGAGAGATTCGCGTGTTCAGCAAAGTAGATGGAGATGCAGTAGTGTCGTATCTCAGTGAAGAATCTCAAACGTTTCACTCTGGACAGAAGCATGAAGAAGAACTACGGATCAAGTCTAAAAGACTTCTTGACCAAGCAGTTAATAGATATATACTAAATAGAGCAGTTCGTGATGAGAGGCAATCTCTTTTCGGTATACAGTCACTCCAAAGAAAAGGATACAAAGAGTGCAGGGTAATAGATGTAAAATATGGCCTAGGGCTATAGACAGAGAAATTCTGAATGAAAGGCGTTTGTGTGTCAAGAGGGCAATGCATGAAGCCTTCAAGCCTGCCGTAACAGAGTATTATAGAAAAATCACAGAATTCAAAGAAATTGTGGTCATATGGCTGTCTGTGATACTTTAGTTATTGTCCAGACACTTATGGACGAGACATGAACTGAAATTTAGAGTTGCAAGCCAAAAGCGGAAACGCTCAACTCCGTTTCCAAATGTTCCTTTACAAATTGAAACAAGGATGTATTCCCCCAATTTAATCAGCGCAACACGGTAAAGAAGAGTGACACAGGTATTATTGTCATTGTCGTTCTGAAACATCTTAAATCGCTAAAATCGAAGAAAGCTCCAAGTCTCGATTGAATCATATCAGACTCTACACTATGTGTGACAGAAATAGCACTTCTTTTAACCATAGGTTTATCGAACAAAAAACAATGATCAAAAATGGTTCAAATGGCTCTGAGCACTATGGGACTTAACTTCTGAGGTCACCAGTCCCCTAGAACTTAGAACTATTTAAACCTAACTAACCTAAGGACATCACACACAGCCATGCCCGAGGCTGGATTCGAACCTGCCACCGTATCAGTTGCGCGGTTCCAGACTGTAGCGCCTAGAACCGCTCGGCCACCCCGGGCGGCAAACAATGATCACTGTTTGGAAGTGAGTTAGAAGTGACCCACAAAACTACCGTCAAATCCATTTGTTGTAGGATCTTAGAACATATTCGGAGCTCAAACGTAATGAAGTGTCCCAGAGTGACCTCCATGCGAACCACGACGAATTCTGAAAACATCGGGCATTTCAAAGCCAACTCGCACTCATCTCGTGTGATATCCTGATAAGATACACATCACGACAGCTACGCTTACTATAGAATGTACCACTGTATGGGATGTCAAGCGAAATTTGTGACTGGATTGAGGATTTTTTGGTAGGGACGACGTATCATTTTATCTTGAATGGACAGTCATCGACAGCTGTAGCTTCAGTTGTGCCCCAGAAAAGAGTATTGGAAACGCTGTTCATCTAGAATATTAATGACTTTACAGACAATACTAATACTAACCTCAAACTTTTCAAAGCTGAATAATTTATTTTTAATGAAGTACTGAATAAAAAAATCTGCAGTAATTTTGTCGAATTTTGATAAGATTTTAAAGTGATACAAAGAACTTGTTCTAAATACTCAGAAGTGCAAAGTTGGATACTTTACGAAAATAAAAACATAGTAACGTATGACTAAAACACGGAGTCACAGCTGGAATCCGGTAGCTCATACAAATACCAGGGTGTAATAGTTTGTAGGGAAGTGAAATGGAACGATCACGTAGACTCAGTCATAGGTAAAACAGGTGGCGGACCTCGTTTTTTTTTCGGTAGAATCCTAAAAAATTCAATCAGTCCACAAATCGCAGTGCTTACAAAATAATTACAGAACATACCTACAGCCATTTCGGTCGCGCAACCGAAGTGGCTGTATATAAGTTCTGTAATTAAATAGCATACAGTTGATGGATAACAGCCAATAAAATGTTTAAAATTTCATGTATAACCTCCCAACAGTTTAAATAATTAACCTCTCATCAGTTTACTTCCGTAACCTCGTAATAATAAAATGTGACTAACCTCATAATAAAACTGTGACTCATATACAACATTTCAATAATTAACTGACTGTGAACCTAAACTGGTAAATCTGGACGTCAGCAAAGCTGCGTCATGGCCCTGAAAAATCATTCTGAATAAACCGAAAATTCTTACCTCAATGGAGTCGCCAGATAACGCGTATATATCTGCTCCTATAATGACATTTTTCTGGCACAGCCCAGTGCAATGCTGGCCACTAGATTTGTTATGTATAAAAAGAAGCAAATAATTTTTCTTTGCGATAATAGGGATGACCATGAATAAGAAAAATTATAAATTCAGATTAATGATTGTCAAAAGTAATCATTATAAGAATGATTACTATTAACAGATTTTTTTAAAAACATTTACATGGGACTTGATATAACAACAGTACAAAATTAGTTGTTACAAATTACACATGCGCATGGCAGCTTTTACCTTATACAACATCGATCAGGCACTTCCATCGATCGCCACGACCGGCCCAAACTCCCGACCGCCAGCTGCTACTCCTACTACTGCTGCCGACACTACTCTCTGATCTGCGATTGTATTGTAGCTCACATATCGCAGGCAGCGCGTGAGCAATCCATCGAAGTCACATCTGCTCGAGTGTGCTAGCAATAAATTTCTTAGTCATGGACCTCTTACACAAGCTTTCAAAATACTCATGCGATCGATCCTAGAATAGTACTCATGCGTGTGGGACCCATACAATACAAGACTAAGGGAAGTGCTTGTCGTATTCATAGCATATCAGCCCAACAAAAATCTCTGTAAGTCGGTCTTCAACACTACTGTTTTATATACGTATATTTAACATGGTCTGTCAGGTAACTGAATCCATATCTGACCTTATGTGAAACTCCTTTTCCGTACTAATGTGGCCCCGTTGAAGTCTTTGCAGAGGTTGTTTGAGGTTGCAATGCTACACAGGGTGGTCCGAAGCAGTCTCAAAAGCTTGTAAGGGTATCTGCACGGAAGGTTGTGCTGAGAAGCAACCTTGCAAAAAAACTGAAATGTTGCGCCGTTTCAGAGTTATTTATTTTTCATCGAAGTTAGCCAATCAAGTAGCCACGAGAGCAAATTCAAGCATTTGCAAGTTCTAAAATGCGGTAATGCACAGACATTAGTTGGCCATGTTGTTGAAATATTCATTACGAATTAAATTGTGCCCTTTTCGGAAGTTATGATTTAAGCTAGGTGAACAAAAGCTACGACTGATCGGTTGGAGGAAACCAGGCGAAGAGCATGTTTGGAGACACCGCTTCTGGCGGGCTCCTGGAATTTGCGCATTTAACGAACTGATTGCCTAATTTAAGTGCTACAGAATACAGAAACTGTACAACGTACAGAATATTTTCTTAATTATTTCTCAGCGCAATCTCCCCTGCGACACCGTTACAAGCTTTTCAGGCTGTTCCTAACCACCCTGTACACATACTTTTCAACCGTTTTTCTTTGAATAGAGAAGTATTGGTAATTTGAAAGGAAGCTAATAAACGTTCGTAGAGCACAGCTAAGGTGCTTCATTGATTATAGCCATTATCCAGGAACAGTGCCCAAACTTAGCAATTTCTCCTTACTCTATTTTTACAAACAATCCTGCCGGAGGAACATCCACAACTGAGAATGATAGTAGAGACTGAACATACCGCTTCAGTCGTAAGTTTTTTGTTTTCTTTTATTTTCCAGAGATTCTATCACGACCGGTTTTGGGCTGTCACATGCCCGTCATCAAGTGTAATACCAAAAATAATCGTAATACCAAAGCTAATAATACACTCCTGGAAATGGAAAAAAGAACACATTGACACCGGTGTGTCAGACCCACCATACTTGCTCCGGACACTGCGAGAGGGCTGTACAAGCAATGATCACACGCACGGCACAGCGGACACACCAGGAACCGCGGTGTTGGCCGTCGAATGGCGCTAGCTGCGCAGCATTTGTGCACCGCCGCCGTCAGTGTCAGCCAGTTTGCCGTGGCATACGGAGCTCCATCGCAGTCTTTAACACTGGTAGCATGCCGCGACAGCGTGGACGTGAACCGTATGTGCAGTTGACGGACTTTGAGCGAGGGCGTATAGTGGGCATGCGGGAGGCCGGGTGGACGTACCGCCGAATTGCTCAACACGTGGGGCGTGAGGTCTCCACAGTACATCGATGTTGTCGCCAGTGGTCGGCGGAAGGTGCACGTGCCCGTCGACCTGGGACCGGACCGCAGCGACGCACGGATGCACGCCAAGACCGTAGGATCCTACGCAGTGCCGTAGGGGACCGCACCGCCACTTCCCAGCAAATTAGGGACACTGTTGCTCCTGGGGTATCGGCGAGGACCATTCGCAACCGTCTCCATGAAGCTGGGCTACGGTCCCGCACACCGTTAGGCCGTCTTCCGCTCACGCCCCAACATCGTGCAGCCCGCCTCCAGTGGTGTCGCGACAGGCGTGAATGGAGGGACGAATGGAGACGTGTCGTCTTCAGCGATGAGAGTCGCTTCTGCCTTGGTGCCAATGATGGTCGTATGCGTGTTTGGCGCCGTGCAGGTGAGCGCCACAATCAGGACTGCATACGACCGAGGCACACAGGGCCAACGCCCGGCATCATGGTGTGGGAAGCGATCTCCTACACTGGCCGTACACCACTGGTGATCGTCGAGGGGACACTGAATAGTGCACGGTACATCCAAACCGTCATCGAACCCATCGTTCTACCATTCCTAGACCGGCAAGGGAACTTGCTGTTCCAACAGGACAATGCACGTCCACATGTATCCCGTGCCACCCAACGTGCTCTAGAAGGTGTACGTCAACTACCCTGGCCAGCAAGATCTCCGGATCTGTCCCCCATTGAGCATGTTTGGGACTGGATGAAGCGTCGTCTCACGCGGTCTGCACGTCCAGCACGAACGCTGGTCCAACTGAGGCGCCAGGTGGAAATGGCATGGCAAGCCGTTCCACAGGACTACATCCAGCATCTCTACGATCGTCTCCATGGGAGAATAGCAGCCTGCATTGCTGCGAAAGGTGGATATACACTGTACTAGTGCCGACATTGTGCATGCTCTGTTGCCTGTGTCTATGTGCCTGTGGTTCTGTCAGTGTGATCATGTGATGTATCTGACCCCAGGAATGTGTCAATAAAGTTTCCCCTTCCTGGGACAATGAATTCACGGTGTTCGTATTTCAATTTCCAGGAGTGTAGTTTTTACAAACAGTAGTATACGTGAGAAAACAACAGAAGAAGTACCATACAACATTTTTAGAAAACAGGAGTCGGGCTAGGTGCGCTAAAACGTAAATCAAGGCCAAAGTGATACCAAACAACACAACGGACAACAGCCTGGGTAAAGGAGTATGTAATGAACACCAGGACACTTACACTTTGCCTCGAGATGACTGGGTGTTTGTGTTGTCCTCAACATTTCATCATCATCATGAAAGTGGCGAGATTGGGCTGAGCAAAAGTTCGAAATTTGTATGGGTGCTGATAACCGCGCAGTTGAGTTCCCCACGAACCAGTCATCATCATCATCATCATCATCATCATCATCACTTACATTTTGTGCTGAGATCCTGAGCGTCGCGATGGAGAGTATAGTACGCTCTGTATCACCAGCGAGCGCAGAGCGCGGAGTAGCGTAGACGGAGGAAGCAAACTGGTGAACCCGACTGGCAGAAATACTGCCATCTGTTGACGCTAAGAACAGAGTGGGACCAACTACCCCCGGCCGTTCATAATTTGAGTAAGTGATTTACATGCAAAAAAAAGTTGTATGAAAAGCGTACATTGTGAGTGGTAAAGGATCATATTAACAGGGCAGTATAGAACTGTAGTAAAACTCCTAACTGGGGGCCGGTGACTTGCAGTTTATGCATAAACAGTAAAGCAGAATGACCTTTTTTTCCATGAGAAGCATGCAAATTTAAATTTAGTGGAAACGCTTATGGTGCGATGGAATAACTAGGCATAGTCAAGAGGTAAAAGAACATACCCACGTGCCGCTCCTGTTCGAAAACATCTCACTACTAAGCAAAATAGAAGGTAGCTAAACCTCAAAACCCTCACTGCCAAGAAGACCTGCACCATGTAATACCTATCAATTACCTTGCAGTATTGCTACTATTTTCAATCTTACAACTGAAGCGGTATTTTCAGTATCCGTTGTATTTTTGCTTGAGGAACCTATTTTTACACGTTCTCAAAATACAGCAACAATCCATTTGCCTAGAACTGTTTGTTAAATTTTTTTTTTCAAATATTTCGGTAGCTGCATTTTCTTTAAGGGAAGTGGTACTCGACTACAATCCATTTGCCTACAACTATTTGTTGATTTTTTTTCCAAATATTTCGTTAGCTGCTCTGGCTCTGAGCACTATGGGACTTAACATCTATGGTCATCAGTCCCCTAGAACTTAGAACTACTTAAACCTAACTAACCTAAGGACAGCACACAACACCCAGCCATCACGAGGCAGAGAAAATCCCTGACCCCGCCGGGAATCGAACCCGGGAACCCGGGCGTGGGAAGCGAGAACGCTACCGCACGACCACGAGATGCGGGCATTTCGTTAGCTGCATTTTCTGTAAGGGGAGTGGTACTACTTTCTACTTCTCAACTCCTCAGATCTCCTGTGACGTCACGCAGTGCTCCATTCACGTCCGCTACCCGGCATCCAGGCGACGCGACAGTCAAACTACGTGACATCCTGCTCTTCAGATTTTCTCAGAAACGTTTGTTAGCGAACCCGGACTAATGTTCTGTACTGAACCAGTAGGACATTGTCCAGAAATGGGTCGCCTGCCTCGATTTGACCAGCGGAACAGGATTAAAATTCTCCCTGCCCCAGTAGCACTAAC
Organism: Schistocerca piceifrons; assembly: GCF_021461385.2. Lineage (NCBI taxonomy): Eukaryota > Metazoa > Arthropoda > Insecta > Orthoptera > Acrididae > Schistocerca > Schistocerca piceifrons. The sequence goes on along the minus strand of NC_060139.1, from coordinate 59,717,008 downwards.
TTTAGACTACATCAAGTGCGCCTCGTTCATCAGACGCCACCTGTAGGTAGCTAATGACTCCACGCTCCGCAACGCAGCCTCTTCCTTTGGGGTGCCTATATTGCTCGCATGGAAAATCGGCGGATTAAGCCAAATTCCATGTCCATGAACGGGTCCACACTTACCGAATTCCTTCTGTGGTTTCCGTATTCACGTAAAACTAGTATTAACCAATGAGAATCGCCCGCACCCGGTTTGATACAACCAAAACATCAGCCCTGCCTCATTGGGCCCAAGATTCACTTCGTACACTAACGACAGATGTAAGCCGACTCCATTTTGCCAGCCTAAAGGCAATTTATTTTAACATTTAACGATTACAACCAATTGAACTCAGTCGTTTTCATTGGCGTTCTTAAGCATAGGGCGGCATTCTGCCCTGACATTCCAAAAGTTTGTTTCTGATAGTTTCTTGAAATTGATAATATTGCTAAAAATTCCAGACCGGATGTAGATAAGGCGCCAGCAGCGGAAGTTGCAGTTAGATAAGAAAGTATTATATAATTAATGTATCTGGAAAGACGGCGCCATTCGTCGAGAAGCCGCACGTGCAGCAGCATTGAACGACTTAGAGACGCCGCGTTATTATAGGAGAAGGCGTTCGCACCTGACAACGTATAAAGCAATTGATAATTTGCTATTACTACTGAGAACTATGTTGGCGCACAAGTAATTCTGCATGGTCCGTCAATCTTTTGTGGCGATGTTATAGACTCCACTATTGTATTACCATCCTTTCCAGTTTCCTCTACCTACATCGACACTGTTGCACGATTATTGCTGCGATGTCGTCGTGCATACACTGAAACGATATCTTACTCAGTATGATCATGCGACCACATGTAGCTGTTTACTCGTTTTTGTGAATTTTGTGAATTTTCTTCATTGTAGACTGATCAGCCAGAACATTATGACTACATACGTAATAGCCGGTATAACCACCTTTGGCACATATAACGCAACGATTCGTGGCAAGGAAGCAATGATGCCTCGCTAGGCCGCTGGAGGGAGTTGGTACCACGTCTGCACACTCAAGTCACCTTATTCCGGTAGATTCCGGGGAAGGGTCGATGTGCTCTTGACGTCATGTAAGTCACATCCCAGATGTGTACGGGCAGCTTCACATCTGGCGAGCTAGAGGGCCATAACGACAACTGGAACCCGCCACTGTGTCCCTTGAACCACTCCATCACAGTCCTTACCTTGTGACAGGGAGCATCATGTTTTTGAAAACTGCCACTGTCGTAGGATATCGTGATCGTCATGAAGGGATGTACATCCTGTGCAACCAATGTAAGACATTCCTCGGTTGTCGTGGTACCTTCCACGGGGTACACTGGACCAATGAATGCCTACGCGATTGTTCCCCAGAGCCGCCGCCAGCTTGTCTCTGCCATGCAGTACGGGTGCCAAGGAGCTGTTTCCCTGGAAGACGACATATTCGCGCACTCCTATTTGCGTGATGAAGGAGGTATATGGATGCACCAGATCAAGTAACGCTCTTCCAGTGCGCCGGCGTCCAGTGGCGATGGTGACCCACCCGTTTCATTCGTAGTTGCCGATGTCGTGGTGTTAACATTGGCTAATGCATGGGTCATCGGCTGCGGAGGACCCGCTGTTGGGAATGCTCGGAGCACTATGTGTTCAGACACATTTGTATTCTACCCGGTATAAAAGTCTGATATTATTTCTGCCACAGTTCGTCTTGTGTCCTGTTGTACCAGTCTGTCCGGCCTACGACGTCTGACATCTGTAATGAGGTGTGGCCGCCCAAACCTAAGACGTCTGGGTGTGGTTTCAACTTGGTTTCGCCACTTGCTGAAGAGACTCACCGCAGCAGTCTTCGAATACCCGACAAGTCATGTACACTACCGGCCATTAAAATTGCTACACCACGAAGATGACGTGCTACAGACGCGAAATGTAACCGACAGGAAGAAGATGCTGTGATACGCAAGTGATTACCTTTTCATAGCATTCACACAAGGTTGGCGCCGGTGGCGACACCTACTACTTGCTGACATGAGGAAAGTTTCCAACCGATTTCTCATACACAAACAGCAGTTGACCGGCGTTGCCTGGAGAGACGTTGTTGTGATGCCTCGTGTAAGGAGGAGAAATGCGTACCATCACGATTCTCACTTTGATAAGGGTCGGATTGTAGCCTATGACCATTGCGGTTTATCGTATCGCAACATTGCTGCTCGCGTTGGTCAAGATGCAATGACTGTCAGCAGAATATGGAATCGGTGGGTTCAGGAGGGTAATACGGAACGCCGTGCTGAATCACAACGGCCTCGTATCACTAGCAGTCGAGATGACAGGCATCTGATGCGCATGGCTGTAACGGATCGTGCAGCCACGTCTTGATCCCTGAGTAAACAGATGGGGACGTTTCCAAGACAACAACCACGAACAGTTCGACGACGTTTGCAGCAGCATGGACTATCAGTTCGGAAACCATGGCTGCTGTTACCCTTTGACTCTACATCACAGACAGGATGGCCTGCGATGGTGTTCAAAAACTGTTCAAATGTGTGTGAAATCCTATGGGACTTAACTGCTGAGATCACCAGTCCCTAAGCTTACACACTACTTAACCTAAATTATCCTAAGGACAAAGACACACACCCATGCCCAAGGGAGGACTCGAACCTCCGCCGTGACCAGCCCCACAATCCATGACTGCTGTGCCCTAGACCGCTCGGCTAATCCCGCGAGGCTGCGATGACGTACTCAACGACGAACCTGGGTGCACGAATGGCAAACGTCATTTTTTCATATGAATTCAGGTTCTGTTTACAGCATCATGATGGTCGCATCCGTGTTTGGTGACACCGCGGTGAACGCACATTGGAAGCGTTAATTCGTCATCACCATACTGGCGTATCACCCGGCCTGATGTTATGGGGTGCCATTGTTTGCACGTCTCAGTCACCTCTTGTTCGGATTGACGGCACTTTGAACAGTGGACGTTACATTTCAGATGTGTTACGACCGGTGGCTCTACCCTCCATTCGATCCCTGCGAAACCCTACATTTCAGCAGTTTAATGCACGACCGCATGTTGCAGGTCCTGTACGGGCCTTTCTGGATACAGAAAGTGTTCGACTGCTGCCCTGGCCAGCACTCCAGATCTCTCACCAACTGCAAACGTCTGGTCTATGATGGCCGAGCAACTGGCTCGTCACAATACGCCAGTCACTACTCTTGATGAACTGTGGTATCGTGTTGAAGCTGCATGGGCAGCTGTACCTGCACACGCCATCCGAGCTCTGTTTGACTCAATGCCCAGGCGTATCAAGGCCGTTATTACGGCCAGGGGTGGTTTTTCTGGGTACAGATTTCTCAGGATCTATGCACCCAAATTGCGTAAACATGTAATCACATGTATAATGTATTTGTCCAATGAATACCCGTTTATTATCTGCATTTCTTCTTGGTGTAGCAGTTTTAATGGCCAGTAGCGTAGTTTCTGAAATGCTCGTGCTGAGCCTCCAGGCAATGACAGTCTGCCCTCGGTCAGATTCAGATAGATCGCGTGCCTTCCTCACTCTACACTCGGACGGCAGTGACACATGTCTCTAACTAGCAGTCATTCCTCACCAGGTGTCGCTGCTGCAGGCTGGACGGGTTTACATTGATAGTGGAACGATGGTCATAATGTTCTGGCTGATCAGTGCATGTGACGGGACGGGTGGTACACTGTGTCTGTCTGCTTCAGATACGGGATCACCTGTTCTTGCACGCAGACTGACGCACTTTGCTTGAGACGCAGGAGCGCCGCGCTGAGCGGGCCGGTGTGCCGGTGTGTGCCGCAGCGGTCGTACTTCTCGTCGTCGCGGGACTCGCTGTCGGCGGCGTACGTGAACCGCGCGGCGGCGGTGTCGACGGCGGCCAGCGAGCTGGACCTGTCGCGGAAGGCGCGCCGGCGCGAGCTGCGCGGCCGCCTCAAGCTGCCGCCCGCCACCGCCGCCTTCGCCAAGTCCGCCGCCGGCTGCGGCGCAGACGCGCCCTCCCTGCTCGGCCGCTGGGGCGAGCGCGCCTCGGGCAGCATGGGCCCCGGTGAGTAGGCGGCGCAGCCAGCGGCCGGCGGCCTCAGGGCTCACGCCGCCGGGTCTTTCTCGACCAGATGGTTGTACCGTCCTTACACACGATGGCTTATCAATAAAATAAATTTGTTGATGTATCTCCAACACCACGAACTTGGGACATGGTAATCATGAACGTCTAATAACCCAAAACATCACGAGGAGGTACCTGCTCCAAAGACGTTGCAGTAGACTTCGTAGTTGTATCAGTACGTATTAATGCAACAGACATCCAACACTGACCAACAGGATAGTCAGTAACAGAAAATGAAAAGTCAAAACGACCTCCTCGAAAAACAGTCTGTCCTTTCCACACATCAACCTGAAGTTAATATTATATTCAGCCTCGACGTCCAAAATAGACTTGTTAATAGTAGGTCTCCATCGAAAGGCACGATGTATCCTGCTACGAGGCATTCCGCCGACTATGCGACATTCTACATTCGGAAGAAATGTTGAAACACGTGAGGCAATGCTGACCCTAAGACTTATCTTAGAAGAAAGATTAAGGAAAGGCAAACGTACGTTTCTAGCATTAGTAGACTTCGACAAAGCTTTTGACGATGTTGACTGGAATACTCTCTTTCAAATTCTGGACGTGGCAGGGGTAAAATACAGGGAGCGAAAGGCTATTTACAATTTGTCCAGAAACCAGATGGCAGTTATGAGAGTCGAAGGACGTGAAAGGGAAGCAGTGGTTGGGAAGGGAGTGAGACAGGGTTGTAGCCTCTCCCCGATGCTATTCAATCTGTATATTGAGCAATCAGTAAACAAACGAAAAGTTTGGAGTAGGTATTAAAATCCATGGAGAAGAAATAAAATCCTTGAGGTTCGCCGATGACATTGTAATTCTGTCAGAGACAGCAAAGGACTTGGAAGAGCAGTTGAACGGAATGGACAGTATCTTGAAAAGAGGGTACAAGATGAACACCATCCAAAGCAAAACGAGGATATTGGATATTGGAATGTAGTCGAATTAAATCGGGTGATGCTGAGGGAATTAGATTAGGAAATGAGACACTTAAAGTAGTAAAGGAGTCTTGCTATTTGGGGAGCAAAATAACTGATGATGGTCGAAGAAGAGAGGATATAAAATGTAGACTGGCAGTGGCAAGGAAAGTGTTTCTGAAGAAGAGAAATTTGTTAACATCGAGTATTGATGTAAGTGTCAGGAAGTAGTTTCTGAAAGTATTTGTGTGGAGTGTAGCCATGTATCGAAGTGAAACGTGGACGATAAATAATTTGGACAAGAAGAGAATAGAAGATTTCGAAATGTGGTGCTACAGAAGAATGCTGAAGATTAGATGGGTAGATCACATAACTAATGAAGAGGTATTGAATAGAATTGGAGAGAAGAGAAATTTGTGGTACAACTCGACTAGAAAAAGGGATCGGCTGGTAGCACATGTTCTGAGGCATCAAGGGATCACCAATTTGGCACTGGAGGGCAGCGTGGAGGGTAAAAATCGTAAAGGGAGACCAAGAGATGAATACACTAAGCAGATTCAGAAGGATGTAGGCTGCACTAGGTACTGGGAGATGAAGAAGCTTGCACAGGGTAGAGTAGCATGGAGAGCTGCATCAAACCAGTCTCAGGATTGAAGACCACGACAACAACAATATCTCCAACACTACGAACTTGGGACATGGTAATCAGAACGTACGATAACCTAAAACATCACGAGGAGGTACCTGCTCCAAAGACGTTGCAGTAGACTTCGTAGTTGTATCAATACGTATTATTGCAACAGTCATCCAACATTGACCAACAAGATTGTCAGTAACACAAAATGAAAAGTCAAAGCGACCTCCTCGAAAAACAGTCTGTTCTTTCAACGCATCAACAAGAACGGACGAACTGACGTTCATATTATATTCAGTCTCGACGTCCAAAATAGACTTGTAAATAGTAGGCCTCCATCGGAAGACACGGTGTATCCTGTCAAACAACCCTACCACAACAAAGGTCAAAAAGTAATTATGATTGAGGTGTTGCTCACGCTGCTAAATACTGCATTTTCGGGCAACAAAAGAGTTATATTATGTGGCAGGTGTCATTAGGGCACAGTTAATAAAGTCATTTCTTGAAATAATGTGTAAACTAGGCACTCATCTTTTCGTGTTTCCCACACTGGTCTCGTTGTGAATTCATGGCTCTATCGTCGAAAATGTAGGTAGTGATGATTCCAAGCCCGGATGCAAAGAGGCCTAGGTGTTATTCTGCGATATTCAAAAAGTTTTATAGATGTGTTTCACAAACCATTCTTGAAGATTAAACCTTTGAAAGTTAGCACAATGGTGATGTAAAAAAGTAATCAGCACTCCGAATTTAAGTTACACTTCTTTTTTATTCCTTTTGTTGCTGTATCACGTAACACACAAAACTTCACTTCACAAAATAAAAAACATACTTGAAAATATCTTCCTCACTGTTACAGTTCACATTTTATAAACTGACTGCAATTTGCGTCTTTTCAACAAGACGACCAAGACTTGCCTCTCTAATAACCACTTACGAACCCAAAAATCGGAGTTACAAGCACGTCAAAGATCATAGCGACAAAAAAATACACATATGAATAATATCATTGCAACATAAACATACCGATGTATCAAAGTACCTCTACGTTAATGATATCAAATCTGAATGTTGTCTCAGAAATATGTTAACTACTTCACAGAAGCACAGTAGAATATTGCTGGTATCGAGAGGTTGAGGTGAGGTGCCGTAATGGTTACGTAATTCCAGTACCATTACGCCTGCGACGAGGCATGCTGCCGACTATGCGACAGCTACCGGAAACACGCTACATATAGCCGACACGTCGCCCAAGGTCACGTGCCGGGCTGAGTGCGCTTATCCCGGCGTCGCGCTTAGGAGCTTTAGGCGCGACGCCAGCCGGGCGCGGAGACCATGAACGTCAGTTCGTCCGTTGTGGTTGGTGTGCTGAAAGAACAGACTGTTTATCGAGGAGGTCGTTTTGACTTTTCATTTTCTGTTACTGACAATCCTGTTGGTCAATGTTGGATGACTGTTGTAATAATACGGCCATGCTCCGTGAAACTATTGTATAAATACACAAATACACAGGTGCTAAAATCAAAAGCAGAAGCTTTGATGTATGGGAAGAAGACATGAGAACAACTTACTAGACTCTAGATCGCCCACGCAACCCATAAACGTGCCTGAATTTCAGTAGAACTTTGCTTTTAAGATAAATAGGAGCGAAGTCAGGTCTCCCTGAGAACCAACTGGGAGAAACCACGTGTTGCTTAACGTGAACAAAAGAACACTTATTTTGCAAAACTCACTTCACAAACGGTAATATTTGAGAATATAATAATCGAAAAAAAGTGTACAACAATAGCATTAGAAACTATAGAACAGTGGTTCCCAACAGGTGGTCCCCGGACCCCCAGGGGTCCGCGAACTATGCCAGAGGGGTCCGCAAGATGCTATTAGAATAAAAAATATATTAAATATATTTCGTATGATAACAGATTTTTTGCTTTGGTCGCTTCCTGCATGAACAGAGCTATAGCCAACGCTAACTTCTGCGTCTAGTGTCTTCCTAGAGCCGACTGACACTAGCACACCGTAGCGCAAAACTAGAATTAGACAGAGGCAAATAGTTCTGCTGCATGCCGTTAGACTGCGCGCGCTGCCTCTATGCAGCTGACAACTGGCAGTCACTTTACACAGAAACTCGCATTTCAGACGACAATCGGCCATTGTTAATTTATTGCCAGTGCTTTCACAGACGGTGCTGTTTACATATTCAATATTCTGTATCAAAACAGTAGTGTTTGTAAAGCGGAAGCTACAGTTCACGCAGTTAAAAAATGTTTGTAGTTTCAAGTTTGGAACCTAATATTTCAGAAATAATGGATTCAAAGGTCAGATTGAACTCATCTCATTAAGAACTGAAAATTAACACTAACTGTATACTGATAGAGTACTCTGTCGTAACTGTATTTTTTCAAATAAATAATACCTTGTAGTGTTGTCTTATTTTTCACGCATGGCTACTCAATGCAATCGCAAGTGTAGTACACTTGAAAGACCAATACACACAGTTTTAATTTTTTCGTGTCATCTTCAGTTCATACTCGTTTTTTTTTTTTTGTTTTTTTTTAAGGACTTTGCTATACTGAACACCCAGATTTGAAGACAAAGCTTTTGAGCAATAATCATTAATTTAAGAATAACAATGATGGCTAAATTGAAAATTTTTAAGGTCAATATTTTTTCAATAACGAATGTGTCAATGTTTTTTCTAAGTATCAAAAATAGAAAACCTATAAAAAGACTCTTAATTCGGCTTTTTTAGGTATTTGATACTGTGGTATGACAAGGTACCAATCACGATCGATGAGGAGGTCCTCGAGAAAATTTTGTTGGGAACCCCTGCTATGCAAGGTTATTTCATTCCATGAGCGGTGCTTCTCGAAGACGTTTAGCTAGATCGGCAAACAGTGGCAGAGTGCCTAGTCACACAAGGCTAGATCCAGTCCGTGGAGTGGCCGCGCGCCTAAAGGCGCCATGTCACGAATCGGATGGCCACTCCCGCCGGAGGTTCGAGTCCTCCCTCGGGCATGGTTGCGTGTGTTGCTCTTAGTATAAGTTTGTTTAAGTAGTGAGTAAGTCTAGGGACCGATGACCTCAGAAGTTTGGTCCCATAGGAATTCACACACACACACACACACACACACACATACTCTCTCTCTCTCTCTCTCTCTCTCTCACACACACACACACACACACACACACACACACACACACGCACACACACACAGTCCATCACATCTAACGCAACTTTCTGGGCGACAATAATATATCATTGCAGGACACATACTTCAAAAGATATGACGCCATGAACACTGAGACGCGTCAGAAAACTCCGCATTAAACGCGGATTTTTAATATACACTGAAGCGCCAAAGAAACTGGTATAGGCATGCGTATTGCAATACAGAGATAAGCAAACAGGCAGAGAACTGCGCTGCGGTCGGCAACGCCTATATAACACAACAAGCGTCTGGCGCAGTTGTTAGATCGGTTACTGCTGCCACAATGGTAGGTTATCAGGATTTAAGTGAGTTTGAACGTAGTATTATACACGACGCACGAACCATGGGATACAGCATCTCCGAGGTAGCGATGAAGTAGGGATTTTTTCGTACAACATTTCCACGACTGCACCGTAAATATCAGGAATCCGGTAAAACATCAAATCTCCGACATCGCTTAACCGGAAAAAGATCCTGCAAGAACGGTACCAACGACGACTGATGAGAATCGTTCAACGTGACAGAAGTGCAGCCCTTTCGCAAACTGCCGCAGATTTCTGCAAGACCATTCACAAGTGTCAGCGTGCGAACCATTCAACGAAACAACATCGATATAGGCTTTCGGTGCCGAAGGCCCACTCGTTCACCCTTGATGACTGCACGACACAAAGCTTTACGCCTCACCTTGTCCCGTCAGTACCGACATTGGGCTGTTGACTGGAAACTTGTTGCTTGATCGGATGAGTCTCGTTTCAAACTGTATCGAGCGGATGGATGCGTACGGGTGTGGGGACAACCTCACGAATCCACGGACCCTGCATGTCAGCAGTGGTCTGTTGAAGCTAGTGGAGGCTATGAAATAGTGTGTGGCGTGTGCATTTGGAGTGATTTGGGACATCTGATACTAGATACGACTCGACAGGTGACACGTACATAAACATAATATCTGATCACCTGCATCCATTCGTGTCCACTGTGCATTCCGATGAACTTGGACAATTCCCGTAGGCCGCATACGTCCATAATTGCTACAGAGTGGCTCCACGAACACTCTTGTTAGCCAGAACACACTTCTGGCTACCAAACTCCCCTGACATGAATATTATTGATCATATCTGGGATGTCTTGGAACGTGCTGTTCAAAAGAAAAATGTGTGTGAAATCTTATGGGACTCAACTGCTAAGGTCATCAGTCCCTAAGCTTACACACCAATTAACCTAAATTATCCTAACGACGAACACACACACCCATGCCCGAGGGAGGACTCGAACCTCCGCCGGGATCAACCACGCAGTCCATGACTGCAGCGCCTTAGTGTTCAAAAGAGATCTCCACCCCATCACCCCATTGTACTCTTACGGATTTATGGACAGCTGTGCTGGATGCATAGTGTGAATTCCTTCCATCACTTCTTCAGGTATTAGTCGAGTCTAAGCCACGTCATGTTGCAGCACTTCTGCATGCTCGCGGTGACCCTACACGATATTAGGCAGTTTTACCAGTTTCTTTGTCTCTTCAGTGTACTTATTCTCTACTACTAAGACATGCCTACAAGTCGAGTCACCTTAAGAAAATCCCTAACACCTGGGAGCACTTTTGACAACTTTGAACTGCGAAGTGCAAACGACTGTAGACGAAAACAATATATATTCAAATGTTCAAATGTGTGTGAATTCCTAAGGGACAAAACTGCTGAGGTCATCGGTCCCTAGACTTACACACTATTTAATCTAACTTAAACTAACTTATGTTAAGAACAACACACACACACACACACACACACACACACACACACACACACACATGCTCGAGGGACGACTAGAACCTCCCGCGGGACAATAGCTGTCTGTAGAGCTATGAAGAGACGTTGCCATAAGATAAGTTCACAAAATCGTGTTGTAGACAGCTGTGCTCAGTGTACAGAAACTTTCCGGTATGCTGTATTTATACGTTTGTGCATAATACACATTTCTTTGTACGACTTTTACACATTTACAAAGGTGTTTCCCGAATACATGGAAATAATTTTATTTCGATATTACACTACAAACACAACTCATTGTTTTATTTTCGTTTCGAATAGGAAATTGGCGGGTTTGTCATCTAGTTCTAGATAAACTTTACGTAATGTTTTCCTGCTACAGAATAGTTTTTCTACTTTTGTCTACCCGCCAAACGTTTTGTGACCCTCCACGATTCTTTATCACGTTTCGACGTACACGTTAGCACATATACATGGGACATTTTATTCCCTGCATGACCACCACAGTGAGGAAGCAGAGGCTGTCGCACTCTCTGTTCAACAGAGAACACGTAAATGACTACGAACAAATGTTATTAGAGATTCATGAGTCTGTGAAGAGATTTATGCGCGAAGCATGCAGCCACTACCACCGTCATACCTTAGCAAATGATCTGACAGAGAATCCGAGAAAACCCTGGTTCTACGTAAAATCGCTAAGTGGATCTAAGGTTTCCACCCAGTCAGTGGTGTGGCAGTTGAAGACAGCAAAACGAAAGGCGAGATTTTAAATTTCACATTCAGGAAATCGTTCACGCAGGAATAGGGTACAAACATACCGTCGTTTAACATCGAATAGACGCCCGTACTGACGGCACAGTAACAATTGAAAGAGTTGAAAACAAATATGTCACTAGGTCCGGATGGAATCCCAATTCGCTTTTTCAAAGGGTACTCTACGGCATTGGCCTCTCACCTACCTTGCATTTATAGCGAATCCCACAAGCAGCACAAAGTCCAAAGCTACTGGAAAACTGCGTAAATGATTCTTCCGTATAAGAAGGGCAAAAATGCAGGCCCACAGAACTACAGATCAATATTCCTAACATCCATCTGTTGCTGAATCCTTTAATGTATTCTCATGTGGAATTCAATAAATTTTTCTTCAGGTCCAGAACCTGATGTCCACGAATCAGCATCGTTTTAGTAAAGCATCGCCCGTGCGAAACTCAGCTTGCCCATTTGTCACGTAATATGCTGAGAACTATGGATGACGGGCAACAGACTGATTCCGTATTTCTAGATTTCGGGAAAGCGTTTGACACTGAGCCCCATTCCACGCTGTTAAAGAAGATACGAGCATACGGAATTGATTCACAGTTATGCACGTAGCTCGAAGACTTCTTAAGTTATAGCAACCAGTACGTTGCCCTCGATGGCGAGTGTTAATCACAGACAAATGTATCGTCACGATTACCCAGGGAAATGTGGCAGGACCGCTGTTGCTATTTATATACGTAGATGATTTGGTGGACGGGGTGGGAAGCAAACTGTGGTTTTCGCTGATAATGCTGTGAAATACGGTAAGATGTCGAAGCCGAGTGATTGTAGGAGGATACAAGATAACTTAGATACTTTCCAGTTGGTGTAATGAATGGCAGCTAGCTGTAAATGTAGAAAAATGTAGGTTAATGCGGATGAGTAGGAAAAACAAAACAGTGATTTTCGGATACAGGAGTAGTAGCGTCATCCTTGACATAGTCATGTCGTTTCAATATTTGGGTGTAACGTTGCAAAGCGATATGAAATGGAACGTGCATGAGCCGGCCGCTGTCACCGAGCGGTTCTAGGTGCTTCAATCCGGAACCGCGCTGCTGCTACGGTCGCAGGATCGAATCCTGCTTCGGGCATGGATGTGTATGATGTGCTTAGTTTAGTTAGGTTTAAGTAGTTCTAGGTCTAGCAGACCAATAACCCCAGATGTTAAGTAATATAGTGCTTAGAGCCATTTGAACCATTTTGTTTTGTACCAGGTGTCATTGGCAGAGGACCATCTGTACTCGGCTTTAGAAAACTTAGCTTTCATTGATAGGGAAGTGTTTCCCTCAAGCAACGACAGCCCAAGAGTGGTTTACAGACCGCGAAGCACAAGACATCGTGAGGAATGTGTGGGGCACAAAAAACTGGCTAGTAATGGTTTCCAGTTTGAACCATTTGGAATGCGCATGTGAGGATTGTGATAGGGAAAGCGAAAGCTCGACATCGGTTTACTGGGAGAATTCTGGGAAACTGTGGTTCATCTGTAAAAGATACCGCATATAGGACGCTAGTGCGGCCAATTTCTGAGTCCCACACCTGTGTTTGGGATCCGAAGCGGGTCTGACTGAAGGAAGATGTCGAAGCAATTCAGAGGCGGGCTGCTAGATTTGTTCTGGCAGGTTCGAGCAACACGCAAGTGTTGCGGCCATAGAATTGCTGAAAAGATTATCAGCGATCTTATATTAATAAGATAATTAAAAACAGTCTTGATCGCAAGTTTCTTTTAATCGGACTGACTGATTTCAATCCTTAAGGATCATCTTCAGACTCCAGAATGGCAGGTGGTCTTCCATGGAGCACGCTGCACCGATCCACGACGCTGACAGCAGTAAGTTCAGCGTCGCGGATCGGCGCAGCCTGCTCAAGGGAAGTCCACCTGTCGTCTGAAGATGATCCTTAAGGATTGAAACCGGTCACTCCGATTAAAAGAAATTTGCGATCAAGACTGTTATTTTAATTATCATGTTACGGACGTGCTTCGAGAGCTCAAATGGGAATCGCTGGAGGGAAGGTGACATTCTTTTCGAGGAACACTGTTGAGAAAATTTAGAGAACCATCATTTGAAGCTGACTGTAGAACGACTCTACTGCCTCCGAAATACACTGAGCGCAAGGACCATGAAGATAAGGTGCAATAAGTTAAGACTCATACGGGGGCGTATGAACAGTCGTTTTCCCCTCGTTGGATTTGCGAGTGGAACAGGAAATGAAATGACTGGCAGTGATAGAGGGTACCCTCCGCCACACGCTGTAAGATGGAATGAGGAATATCGATGTAGATGTAGAACATGGAGGACGACGTCAATCCTTTACAGATCCAAGAACTTGATATACTTCGTTGACCTGAAAGCCTGTCCAGTGTTATGTTTCTATGAAATTTTCCAACTACTGGCACATACAAAGGGGTCCAACAAATTGTATCCACTGTTTAAAAGTCCATAGCTAACAAACTAATTGACGGAGTTCTCTCATTTTTGGTGAAAGTGTAGCTTAAAGTCCAATTTAAAGATATCACTGTAGGTGTTCGAAATGGTCAGCATTAACATCCACACACAAAAGATGCCGTCAAACTGCAGCACGAACTACTGACTGCAACTTGTTCCGTTGGATATTTGCACATGAATGTACGATGGATTCTCGACGATTATCCAATGTGCGTGGCTTTTGTCCATAAACGACGCCCTTTAGTGTTCCCCACAGATAAAAGTCCAGAGGAGTTAGGTCTGGGGAACGTGGTGGATACTCCACAGCACCTCTACGGCCTATCTATCTTCCTGGTAGATACGAGACACGCTCCAACACGATTTTGGTAGTGGGCTGGGGCACCATCTTGTTGAAAGTAAACTCTTCGTCTCCATACAAGTATCGGATGGCAGGTAAAATGGGTGTCTGGAGCTTCTGAACGTACACCTCACCGGTAACTGTGGCGTCAAAAATTTTCGGCGGCCCAGTAGATGCAATTGTGGTGATTTACTGTACCATTGAGTTTCAACTGTGCGTCATCAGACCACACAATCATCTCTGCAAACTCTTTATCGTTGTGCACCGTGTTAGTAAACCACTCGCAGTACTGCATTCTACGATCTGGGACGTCCTCATTGATTGCATGTAGTAATCGTGGGATATGGCACTTTCACTTTGCTGTCTTTAAAATTCGCCGAGCACTAGAGAGACTCGCTCCAGTTTCACGGGCACACTGTCTCACAGACTTCTGTGGTGAGTGAGTGAATTGTTGTAACACACGACGGGAGTTATCTGGACTTGTTACTGTTACAGGTCATCCAGATCGTTGTTTGTGTACATCTTAAACACAGCCTTCGGCTTCAAATTTATCTCGAATGTGACGAATCGTTAAACGTGCCGGAGGCTCTGTTTGATACTCTTTTGGCCATTGCCGTTGAACCTCATTAATGTTTTCGGAATTAAAATACCACTTCAAAACTGACTTCCTTTCATCGAATGTAAGCCTCATGCCCCTACCACGCCGTAGCGGAGAAGCGAGGCAACTGTCCCCCAACTGAAGCAGCTGATCGCCACCAATTGCGGGGATGAATCCTTCGTACTGGGGTTGTGATTTGATGTATATGAGACGCAACAGGAGCAAATTGAAACACAAATTAAACACATGTTTGTTTAAAAAAGTACTGATTATTCGAGTCTATTTTAAAAGTATACTTAAATGAATACAGTTTCCTAATTTCTGAAATACGTCTGAATAGAGACGCGAAATTTAAGAATGTAAGACTCTTTCCTGACAAGGTGGAGCGAGTTTACATCGAGTTATTTGCATTAGATAATTACATGAAACTTTTAAAGTAGCAGACAGTACGATTGTTATTTAATTCACGTAATTTTCCTGTCAGGTCCTGTTCGCTTTTTGCCGACTACAGTGTACATTTTGCACGCTTACTTTTGTTTAGCACGGTATTGTCTACACTCGAATTTTGGTATAATTAATTGTAATAATCCATATCACTTTACATACGGTAGGAATTTCATTCGCACATTAGTTTTTAACACCGATAGCACCTCTAAAAGTGGTTGAGTATGCAACATTTTATCAAATATTTGACCATTTAGGAAGTATAATCACCACCTGACAACCCATGTTAAGTATCTAAACGCAATTATTCGACCTAGTTCTCATTCATACTTAATATATATATTTGATTGCCTTGGTAATCTGGAAAAGGAATGTTCAAAGCCGGCCGGAGTGGCCGTGCGGTTCTAGGCGCTACAGTCTGGAGCCGAGAGACCGCTACGCTCGCAGGTTCAAATCCTGCCTCGGGCATGGATGTGTGTGATGTCCTTAGGTTAGTTATGTTTAATTAGTTCTAAGTTCTGGGCGACTGATGACCTCAGAAGTTAACTCGCATAGTGCTCAGAGCCATTTGAACCATATGAACGTTCACAATTATAAAAAATGGTTCATATGGCTCTGAGCACTATGGGACTTAACATCTGAGGTCATCAGTCCCCTAGAACTTAGAACTACTTAAACCTAACTAACCTAAGGATATCACACACATCCATGCCCGAGGCAGGATTCGAACCTGAGACCGTAGCGGTCGCGAGTTCCATGCTGAAGTGCCTAGAACCACTCGGCGACACCGGCCGGCTCAAAATTATACACACTGACAGTATTTCCACACTATTTAACCTAGGCCTATATTGCATGATTTCCAGGACACCATACCTTTTTCAAATGAGTTGGAAATCCAGATACTCTCAGCATAGCATCGTCTTTCACTTGACGTCTATTTACATAATTTTCCATGTAAAAATTCTCTTCAAAATGAAGAGAGCACAGCAAACGATTTGCTGTCGGTTGGAAGTCCTCTCTCCGAGTAGCAACTATCCATTTCCGATTTAGAAAATCGTTTGTAAGGGGAAACCTAAACAACAACAAACGCTCATGATGTATTATTTCTCCATGAAAATATTATATACAAGTAATAGAAAGTAACAAACAACCAGAAATGACTGACCTGTGAAATGTAACATTGTTTCCTTCTTCGTCTTTGCTTCCATTATAATGTTACAATTAAAAGCAGCACACGAACGCACCCTGTTTACGCACTGTTTCCCTGCAAATGGCGGCTTCTATCACGTTCAATGTTGGGACGCGACACTAGCGCCAATGCGCGGTCTAGTTTTTATTTAGTACGTCTATGGTAAGTCTTGCGCCAGCCATGTTTACTCGAGTAACTAAGTGCAACTAAGAACAAAACACTGACTATCTGCTGACTGTCATCTGACAAAACAAAACAACGCAATACAACGATTGTGTGGCGACTGCCGGAACTACAAACTATTACATTACAAAAGATGAGACAACTCGATCAATAAGTTTGCCAGTTATGGACTTTTAAACAGTGGATCCTAGCGATCACGCCTTCGTTTTTCGAGAAATTTTAAACATTTTTAAAATGTGCTGTAACTGTGCCGTCAAAGATTTTCGGCGGCCCAGTAGATGCGATTGTGGTGATTTGATGTACCATTGAGTTTCAACTGTGCCTCATCAGATCACGCAATCATCTCTGCAAACTCTTCATCGCTGTGCACCATATTAGTAAACCACTCGCCGTACTCCATTCTACGATCTGGGTCGTCCTCACTTATTGTATGTAGTAATCGTGGGATGTGGCACTTCCACTTTGCTGTCTTCAAAATTCGCCGGACACTAGAGCGACTCACTCCAGTTTCACGGGCACACTGTCTCACAGACTTCTGTGGTGAGCGAGTGAATTGTTGTAACACAACGACGGGAGTTAGCTGGACTTACTACTGTTACAGGTCGTCCAGATCGTTGTTTGTGTACATCTTTGTCACAGCCTTCGGGACGAATCGTTAAACGCGTCGGTGGCTCTGTTTCATACTCATTTCACCATTGCCGTTAAACCACATTAATGTTTTCGTACTTAAAATACCACTTCAAAACTGACTTCCTTTCATCGAATGTAAGCCTTGTGCCAGCCATGTTTACTCGAGTAACTAAGTGCAACTAAGAACAAAACACTGACTATCTGTCGACTGTCATCTGACAAAACAAAAGAACGCAATACAACGCTTGTGTGGGGATTGCCGGAACTACAAACTATTACACTACCAGAGATGAGACAACTCGGTCAATAAGTTTGTCAGTTATGGACTTTTAAACAGTGCTTTTGCAGAAGCTCTGTGGCACCACTTGGGGCTATACAGCATCTACCTTAAGAACATCCGCACTTGGCTTGGTGTATCCAGTGGCAGAATACTGTGCCCCAGTGTGGCTCAACAGCAAACACACACACATGGTAGATAGCCAACTTAACAGAACAATGCGTATTATATCGGGCACAATCAGGCCAACTCCTACAGTGTGGCTGCCCGTTCTCAGTAACATAGCCCCTCCTAACCTGCGCCGAGAACACGCTCCGGTTAGAGAATTTCAAAAATTCGTGACCAACCCTCAATTACAAATCCATGAAGATACTCACGACATCCAAGGAAACCGACTCCGGTCTAGGCATCCTCCACTAAAGACCGCACAGGCTCTGCACCAAATCAACTTCAAAATAAACGACCGATGGAAAGAGGAATGGGAGAACAGAACAGCAGTAAACTGCCACAGTATGCCATGCATCTTTAGTAAACCAAAAGGATTTGATTGCCCTCGCAAAGTTTGGTCAACTCTTAATCGCATCAGAACCACTGTGGGAAATACGCCGACTCCTTACACAGATGGGATAAACTTCCTTCGGCCGCTTGCGACTGTAGCACTGAGAGACAGACGGTCAAACACATCGTGCAGGAATGCCCACTCAGGGCATATGAGGGTGACCCACAGGATTTCCTAATGGCGACCCAAAAGGCAATCGACTATAAATTATCTAAGCTGGACGTCTGCATCTGATTGCTCTTCTGTGAGTGTAAATTTACAATTGGTGGTGTCCTTACATACAAACTGTTATTTATTGCTCTGTTTATAGCTATGTGATTTTTTTTTTAATCGTGTTGTTTCTGTAATTTTTACTGTGATGTTATGAGCCATACGCTATATAAATAAACAGTGGATACATTTTTTGCACTCCTCTGTATTCCTAGCGATCACGCCTTAGTTTTTCGAGAAATTGGAAACATTTTTAAAGTGTGTAGCACAGCCTGCGCGATGCGCTGTACGGCGGGTTGCCGTGTGCGCAGGGGGCGGCGCGTGCGGCGGCAACGGCAGCGTGAGCCCGGCGAGCGCGGAGCGCCTGCAGCAGCGCCACCTGGGCTACTACCCGCGGCTGCGCGCCGGCGCGCCCAATTGGTCGTTCGTCTTCGACCCCGCGGGCCGCCTCTGCTACTACTGGTCCATGGTCGTCTCGCTCGCCTTCCTCTACAACTTCTGGGTCATCATCTACCGGTTCGCCTTCCAGGAGATCAACGGTATGTCAGCACACACACAACGTGTCGTATCGATAGCTACGATGCCACGACGTAGGTGCGATGCCTTAGACCCGTCGTAAGTAGAGCAAAGTTTCCATATGAAGCGAAGTGTCCCGGCCGTCTGGTCTTGATCAAAAGGGCAGAATCCGGAGCGACGCTCGTAGAGTTCCACAGCGCCGGCTAGAGGGCGCTGTCGTCGGTGTCTGTCAGAGTGCCAATTTAAGAACTTGCACCTATTCCGTGGCTCCGTAGCTATCGATACCACACAACGTACCAAAAGCTCGGCTCAGTACCTGCTGCTGCTGCATAGCAAACCGGCAACCGGCTGCAGGGGACACGGCGACTTTTACAATCAGTGTAGAAGTAAAGCGCCACCGATCGCGATTATTTTATTAATTTGACTAATTTCGTTCATCCATAGCTATTCATCGCCCTGGTGATAGTGATATCTACTTCTAATTTATAGTTTAAATCACAAAAAGGAAGGCCCCCAACAGCAGGGCCTGTAATCCTCAACTCCTATTCGATACACTGGTTTTTTGTCTTGATTTTCCAGAGTTGCAGGTGCACGGATACATATTTTGATTGAACTGTATTTCAACTTCATACACAACAACTGTAAAGCGTGCTATGGATATAAGTGCAGATAATGTGATTCTTGGTACCTTAGCATGTACCCATATCAGTGCGTTAGTTGTTTTTTATTTGCATCTAACCGTCTTCCCACAAACACGACACGTAAATTACCACATGATGTCTTCTGCGTGGTCATAACTGCATTACAAACTTCAACACCTGACCTGCTACATCGGAAAAAATAAGCACTAATGGCTTGCCCTTGCAGTATCTACTTGGAGGCACAAACCAACATAAGAACGTACTACTCCTAATAGCTATAATTATTAGTCGCAAATGAAGTACACTACTGGCCATTAAAATTGCTACACCAAGAAGAAATATATTATACTAGAACCGACATGTCATTACATTTTCACGCTGTTTGGGTGCACAGATCCTGAGAAATCAGTTCCCAGAACAACCACCTCTCGCCGTAATAACGGCCTTGATACGCCTGGGCATTGAATCAAACGGAGCTTGGATAGCGTGTACAGGTACAGCTGCCCATGCAGCTTCAACACCATACCACAGTTCATCCAGAGTAGTGACTGGCGTATTGTGACGAGCCAGTTGCTCGGTCACCATTGACCAGACGTTTCCAATTGGTGAGAGATCTGGAGAATGTGCTGGCCAGGGTAGAAGTCGAACATTTTCTGTATCCAGAAAGGCCCGTACAGGACCTGCAACATGCGGTCGTGCATTATCCGGCTGAAATGTAGAGTTTCGCAGGGATCGAATGAAGGGTAAAGCCACGGGTCGTAACACATCTGAAATGCAACGTCCACTGTTCAAAGTGCCGTCAATGCAAACAACAGGTGACCGAGACGTGTAACCAATGGCACCCCATACCATCACGCCGGGTGATACGCCAGTATCGCGATGACGAATACACGCTTCCAATAAGCGGTCACCGCGATGTCGCCAAACACGGATGCGATTATCATGATGCTGTAAACGGAACCTGGATTCATCCGAAAAAATGACGTTTTGCCATTCGTGCACCCAGGTTCGTCGTTGAGTACACCATCGCAGGCGCTCCTGTCTGTGATGCAGCGTCAAGGCTAACCGCAGCCGTCGTCACCGAGGTGATAGTCCATGCTCCTGCAAACTTCGTCGAACTGTTCGTGCAGCTGGTTGTTGTCTTGCAAACGTCACCATCTGTTGACTCAGGGATCGAGACGCGGCTGCACGATCCGTTACAGCCATGCGGATAAGATGCGTGTTATCTCGACTACTAATGATACGAGGTCGTTGGGATCCAGCACGGCGTTCCGTCACCATTAAAAATATCTGCACACTGCATGAAATTTTCGTTTACTTGATTTCCTAAATTGAAACAATAACACTAGTGAGATGCACTCAACTATCTTGCTGCATCATAAATGCTTGACAAAAGCGATGCAGTGCTACATTGAAAATTACGCACATGTGTAGCTGTCAAAGCGTGTGCTTGCTACACCTGTCAATTGAGTGCCGAGATTCCCATCACAACTTCCCACCTTCAGCTCAGGCTGCTTCCATTATTTCAGTGACTTGTTGACATTCCCATGACGTCAAACAAGCCCTTCGTCATAATTGCAATGTGTTATATGAAATTAAGTTTCACATAATTTTCAGCTATGTGCTACTGAGAGGGCTGGAGATGTCTGCGCTGAGATTTCCATCAGATTTGTCGAGCCTAAGTACTTAAAAAGCCTTCTTGCCGGGAGCTAAACACCCTTCATTCTGATGGTATCCAGATCATTAAGACCTGTAGTGAGATACTGTGTTTTCTTCGTTTTGAGTCGTAGATCTATTTCTGCAAGACGGTCGTTCCATGTGTGGACTTGTCTCTGGATGCCAACATCGCATCATTTGGATACAGTAAAATCCATATACGGTTTTCTCCAGATCTCTTGTGAACGTATCAATGACTGTGATGACAATGAGAAGCGAGATAGCAGATCCGCTATGTACTCCTACAGAAGCAGGAAAATCGCCCGACAGTCCATCAGCGTCATGGTAAAATAGGATTAGATGATGGAACCTAAACCTCACAAAACAGGTTTAAATACATATTACTAAATCTGTGGACTGTTTTTAAAAGAGAAACCAAATATGAAAACTTTAACCACAAGAAAACAACTGATAAAGTAAATGGAAGTAAAAATATCCATGTGGGAAAGAACGGGTAACTTCAAGCAATTTCATTTACTAAAAGTGCCTGCTGTGTCATACCTTACCACCTTATGAACGTACCCTCCATCTTTCGAGAGGTGGGACCACATAATGCACCCGGGAAAATTGTGGAACATGATTGCCTTGGTGGTTCAGTTGTTACGGTGTAGGGAGTAGTAATTTTGCGTTGACGTATTGGCCTCTACATCTTTGATCACAGAACACTCACCAGTCAACGTTATTTTGACACTGTACTCTTTCCACATGTGCGTCTTCCCAGAGATGCATTCCATCCTGACTCATATCGTACTTCTTCCAGTTACCTTCTGTACACTGGTGTGCAGAACTTAAGGTCGAAAATAATTTTCACATGATGTGTCACTGCGAAGCAACGTAGCTCCATGAAACGTGGACCACATAAAGAAATAACAGCTACAGTACACTACACAATGTATCTGAAAAAAATACGCAGTGAGACTAACAGGAAGGACACTTTTGTTCAAAGACGATAATTACACTAAAATCATCGCTATTCATGATGGTCTCTTGGACTTTACAAACACCGGACATGATTCCTAATAGGGCTTGTGATCAGCACGGACGGCAGCGTTTGTTCTGGAACATGTTCGTAATGCTTGGAAGCAAATCTTGTCGCAGGGCGTCCTATTCCCCACAACGCGCATGTCGATGTGTTGCAATACGTTTCCCCAACGATCACCATGAGTCCTCGTTGGGTTTTAAATCCGGATAAAGGGCACATCAATTCATTCCCTTCGTTCCAAGAGGTCGTCCACCTGCGCTGTTCAATATGTTTACACATTGTGATCCACGAGAAATGATGTCACTGCGCAATACACCCCTGAAAAGATGCACACTGAGGAAGGCGTACAGTGTCAGTCATCGCTGAGAGTATCATGTTCGATGATTTGGTGGTGCAACATTTTGCCTCCCCTCACCATAAGACTTGGAAAACCAAAACGATAATGTTCGGCAATGTTCCTGGCTGAATGACGTATGCCCGCCTCTCACCATACGCAGGTACGTCCAGAATAACAGACTGAATCTGCGTTCATCCGGGCACGTGAGCCAACTACTTGTTGCTCCTGTCCCTATGCTCTGGCACTATCGCAAACGGTACAGTCCTGTTGAATGTGGTTGCAACTGCACATGATTTTTGTGTGTGTCGGTTCTTGGCTGTTGCCCAGTGCTGCTGTTGTTGAGAGTGACACAGCAGCTGCACTGGCTGGTCTCTTTGTCCAACGACCTCTACGTGGCCTCCAGCCTTCTGTGCACGACTGGGAGACATTTGGAAACATCTGCTGCCATTAATTTCCACATAGTAGTTAATATGTTATGATACCTTATCTATCTCATCATTAGGTACAATACTCTAGCAGTTCTTTCTATACATGGTCCAAATTGCATCCAGCTATGTTAACTGGGAGTGACAAATCACGCGAAAGCTACTTTCGCCAACAAGTTTCGTAAGCCACTGTATTTACTTTGTGCATTGCCGACGCCATTCTAAAATCGAAGTGGAAAAACTTGTTCTTAGGTTTTGACAATTATATATATGTGTCTCGCATGTTTTGTCTCGACGGTCCTATTTACCAATATCAGGTAAAAGTTTCAAATTCCGAAGAAATACTAAAACTATTTCTGTTTAAATTAAACAACGTAATGGATAAGTAAAATTTTCAAATTACGTGACATAATACAGAATCCATAACATTTTCTGATCCACCTCGAGTCCAATAGAAATTGATTATTAATAATAAATAGTTAAGCATCTCAGTCAATTTACTTAACTTCGTTGCATACTCTCATCTGTTGAACAACTTTCATATCGGAAAGAGAATTGAAGTATTTGACAGAATGTGTGGTACAGTAAGTATAACGTGAGATGAGACTGTTTCTGTCTCATTCCGACGCTAAAGCGTGTATGGAATCCAGTGCGACTCCGGTGCGCATATACACTGAAGCTCCAAAGAAGCTGAAATAGGCACGCATATTCAAATACAGAGATATGCAAACAGGCAGAATACGGTGCTGCGGTCGGCCACGCCTGTGTAAGACAGCAAGTATGTAACGTAGTTGAAAGATTTAAGTGAGTCTGAATGTGTGTTATAGTCGGCGCACGAGCTATGGGACATAGCATCACCGAGGCAGCGATGAAGTGGAGAATTTTCCTGTACGACCATTTCACGAGTGTACCGTGAATATCAGGTATTCGGTAAAACATTGATGACATCAGTGCAGCCGGAAAGAGATCCTGCAAGAACGGGTCCAACGACAACTGAAGAGAATCATTCAACGTGAGAGAAGTGCAACACTTCCGCAAATTGGTGCTGATTTCAATGATGGACTATCGACAAGTGTCAGCGTGCGAACCATCCAACAAAATATCATCGATCTGGGCTTTCGGAGCCGAAGGCCCCATTCGTGTACCCCTGATGACTGCACCCCGTCAGCAACGGTATTGGACTGTCGATGACTGGAAACATGTTGCCTGGCCGGATGAGTCTCGTTTGAAACTGTATCGAGCGGATGGACGTGTACGGGTATGGAGACAACCGCTTAAATCCATGGAACCTACATGTCAGCCGGGGACTGTTCAAGCTGGTGGAGGCTCTGGTGTGGGGCGTGTGCATTTGGAGTGAATGGTACCTCTGATACGTCTAGACACAAATAGACACGCACGTAAACATCCTGTCTGATCATCTGCTTCCATTCATGTCTGTTGTGCATTCCGACGGCTTTGGACAATTCCAGCAGAACAATGTGACACCCCACACGTCCAGAATTGCTACAGAGTGGCTCCAGGAATAGTCTTCAGAGTTTAAACACTTTCGCTGGCCACCAAACTCCCGAGACATGAAGATTATTGACCGTATCTGGGATGCCTTGCGACGTGCTGTTCGGAAGAGATCTCCAGCCCTCGTACTCTTACGGAGTTATGGACAGCCCTGTAGGATTAATAATGTTAGTTCCTTCCACCACTACTTCAGACATTAGTCGGCTCCATGAAACGTCGTATTGCGGAACTTCTGCGTGCTAGCCGGGGGCCCTAGACGATACTATATGGGTGTACCAGTTTCTTTGGCTCTTCAGTGTGTAAGCACCGACATCTAGGCAAGGGTTAGTGTGGCCTCCGCACGGAAACCCTTTTGTTCGCTCCTTACTGAAGACTCTAAAAAAAGGAAATAAACAAAGCTGATGTTAGATAGGCCTATGCCGTTTCCAGCAGGTTAGTACAGGACTGAAGTGTGGTTGCTCACTAGCAAGGACAATGTTATAAAGCAAGACTCCGAAATGCTTTTTCATTTAGCTGTTGTGATGTCGACAAAGAGCACAGGTAGAGAAATGGAATCCGCAAGGGAAGGGACCAATGTGCGCGAAGGAAAAGTCTTGCCGATGCGCGGCCAAATTCACCACCTGGGATGTCCCAGCCGACAAAGCCATTCAACATTTACATATTTTACGTCGCTGAAATAATGTGTAAATACACTCAAATTTAGCGCATTTCCAAAAGTAATCACTTTTATTATATTTATTGCCGGTTGCGGCGGGGCGGGTTCGGTCCTCTGCATTCTCTCTCTCACTTATCGAAAGTCCACCTACCCCAATATGCTTCTTTCCGACGTCCCTTCACTCTGTAGTAGCAGATACGTGCTAGGTAGTGTAAAGCAGCGTTGATGAAACCACCACCTAATACATAATACCTACCACACAGAGGCCGCGTAACTCGAGTTGAAAGTCAGTTCCTGAAAGTTGACTTTTAAAAAATCAGGCGTTCGGAGGATGCACTCTACTTGCAGAAAGCATTTAAAATGAGATTGAATCTGTGTTTATTCATACGGAAACATATGAAACGGTTATCAAGTCCGTATTTAATATGGTAATGCTCTATCATTCAAAGTTCACTGTCTGTACAACATAGTTTCACTCAAAAAGCAGCCAGAATTTTTGAAAGTCCGACCCGACTAATTTTCACGTAAATTACCTGTAAATCAATATTACATTGCATATACTTTAAAAATTAAAAATCTTTCGAGATAGCGGAACATACAAACTCTGTATAGACTTTAAATAAGAAAGTGAGTATTAGCAAATCGAAAAGCATAATCAGTTATTTAAAAGAAGACTATGGAAAAAATAATAGGCGCTGAAGCATATGAATTAATCAACGTACCGAACTGGCTTGGGTTTGGACCACACCCTGAACGGGTGCTCGATTGACTACGTATTCTAAAACATTTAAATTTATAGAACAACAGGGTGTTTCTTACTAACGTTTAAGAAACAACGTAGCGACATAGATGACGCTATAACAAGTAATTTATTATAAGACACGGGGGGGCTTACCCCAAAAGAGGATGACAACCATTCAGCGTGTGACGTCATATCCAAAATACGAAGGCTACTTTGGATCCCGCGTGTGGAGGGGTGACTGAGCGATGCAATTGTTACATTCAAGCAAATTTCGAACATATTTTGTAACTGTGTTCCGTTGTAAATGTAGATGTTACAAAATTGTTGTCCTCGCTATATTGAAGTAAAATCCGTTTTTTGTGTTTCTTTCTTCTTCTGCCATCTTTTCTTATTTACAGACATTATGTAGTAAAGAAAACGTAGTCATTTACTGGTAATTAAGCAATTCGGAAGCTTTTACTCCTTTACTTGAGACGCAATACGGTCGTTTTGTTGTATTGCACTTTGCGATAAACCAGAGGAGAACGTGGGAACTTAAACAAATTAATAAATTAATGTCTCAGTGTAAACACATAATAGTTTAACGCGATGAAATAAATACTGGCTACTAGACGCCTAACTCGAACCCAGGACACCAGGCGCTTAAGTTGCTCATGTAGGCGCGGAGCCACATCGACGTGAATGCTTGACTTGGGTTGGGATGATCAGGTGTGACAGACCGACAGGGTGTCGATTTACTTGTCTCAGCGTAATCTATTTCACAGGACGAGGTTAGTATGAAAGAAAATTTTTGGAAAATCCACCGGAAAATTCGGAATTGAAATCCATGGTGAAAGATCAACACTTGAGGACGGCTCGACCGATTTGGTTTATTTTCTTTTTATTCTGTTCATAATTGTGGATGATAATTGCACTTTTGATATTAAAAAAAATTGCATTCAGTTTGACAGTTCCGCTGTCACATGTTTCCATAATATGTATGTGTGTCACAGAAAATCTCTAAAAGTTCTTGACTGATTTACTATAGATTTTTAGACACACTAACGAACGTTCGGACGGACATACCCAATATATTTTTGTGATACATATAATATATGCATTTCTATTTAATATATAACGGGGAAGCGTAGTTACCACAAATATCAAAAATTCCTTCACGGATTTACTTCCGATTTTTACACGTTACTCTACAGAACATTCAGACAGATGTGGACATAGAGAGAAGGGAGAAGGAGACGGACAGAGAGAGAGAGAGAGGGAGAGAGAGAGAGAGAGAGAGAGAGAGGGAGGGAGGAGAAGATTATTCACAGAGAGATGGAACAAGGAGGACCTCTACGGGGATACGGGGAGAGATAGGGGGATGAGAAGATGGGTAGAGGAGTGAGAACAAGGAATTTAGGATGTATATGCAATTCCCATACACGCTGCAAAGCATTGCCAGGTTCCCAAGTCAAGTACGATCTCTAGTACTGCTCAGGTGCACCAACAAGAAATGTTTTAGGTAAATATATCTGGGACATAATCGTAATACACTGCCTGCCAAAACTGGTGACGCACCCACATGGGGCGGAGGAAACGAAATAGAATTTCGCAGTTTGAGAGGGAATGTAACGTTATGTCGCTGATTACAAACTGGAGTCAAATTTACAAAGAATTTGGCTGTATGTGCCCACTTCTGAGTACGACGTTGCACCCCATCTGTCCTGGATGCCTGCAGTTATTTTATTTGCACTTTCATGAGGTAAACTGTACCACTATACTGTAACTGGCTCTGGAGTCCTGGATACTGACACTGGGACGGAGTTTATACGTGAAGTGGTCCCACACATGGGCTATCGGTGAGGGGTCTGGGAACCGGCCGGGGTGGCCGAGCGGTTCTAGGCGCTACAGTCTGGAACCACGTGACCGCTACGGTCGCAGTTTCGAATACTGCCTCGGGTATGGATGTATGTGATGTCCTTAGGTTAGTTAGGTTTAAGTAGTTCTAAGTTCTAGGGGACTGATGACCTCACAAGTTATGTCCCATATTGATCAGAGCCATTTGAGCCATTTTTTGAGAGGTCTGGTGATCTGTCTGGCTGCAGACGTACTTCACCATCACGCAGACAGCTCAGAGTGGTACGTACAATATGTAGACGACCATTGTCCTGGCGAATAATGGCAACACAATACTGCTACACGAGAGAGAACACACGAGGATGTAGGGCGTCCGTGACGTGCTGTTGCGCTGTCGGAGTTCCCTCTGTTACTGTCAGTCATGATCTGAAGTCATTCGGTGGCTTCCACACCGTGACGCAGCTGTGCGTCTCAAAAACATTGGAAAAATGGGACCTATCCCCATAGCGCCACCATACTGCCCGACGATGTTCATCCGAGGTACTGCAGAACTGCGATCCATCGTCAAATACATTGCCATGCCGTTCATCAGCAGTCTTTGCTTTTCGGTCATGATACCACTCCAAGGGCAGCCATTTGTGTTGTGGTGTTAATGGCAGTCTACGCTTTGGACAGTAATTGCTTGACCCGGCTGCTGCTAGTCTTCCGGCAATGGTGTAGGGTGACACAGATAGTTGCAGGTAATCCATCACTTGTTCTCGGATGTTAGATGTCACGCACATATTTGCAGGGATTACGATGTACTTGGTTCACAGTACAATGGTCCTGCACTGTGGTAGTCAGGCGCTGTTGATGGGAACCTTGACTGTGTGTGTAGTCTTATGGGACTTAACTACTATGGTCATCAGTCCCTAAGCTTACACACTACTTAATCTAAATTATTCTAAGGACAAACACGCACATCCATGCCCGAGGGATGACTCGAAGCTCCGCCGGGACCAGCCGCACAGTCCATGACTTCAGTGCCCCAGACCGCTCGGCTAATCCCGCGCGGCGGAACCTTGACTACGTGTATGACTGTGCTGATGTTTCCATGCAGTCAAACATTGGGCCACTTTCACACCGGAATTCCCCACAAACCTGGATATTGCACGATACGACAACCTAACCAAATGGAGTCTTACAATGAGGCCTGCTGCTACTAATGTTACCTCACGGGAGTATGCAGCATCTACGTGTCCCTTGTAGTGATCGCTCAACGTCTGAAGCTCATCACGCCTCTTACGCGCATTACCACTCCTGGTAACCAGACTAAACATTAACGCACTCGGTCATCGTTACGCGTATCACGGAGAGTTGCAACTTTAATCATTTACATAACCGTCCATAGCGTGTACGTGTACACTGACATTTAACCTATATTGTAGGTGCCTCATATTTTTTCTCAAGACAGTGGTGCAGTTCATCGTACATTTTTTTGCCTGGTAACACTTAGGATTGTTTAGTTACACTCTATTTATTCGCCACATACGTTCGCTTTTCGTGAAATGGGAACGAATGCCTGTGGTTAAATGAAAGTTACGTCATTGCTCTTATTATTTGTTAGTAACCAAGATTTCTACTTTGAAACTAATGTAAAGCTAAAACTATGATACCTTCTAATGCGTGAATTGCAGCAGCAATAAAATCAAACCCAGATTTAAAAATCAGTACTGAATCAGAAATGGTTCCTGCGGCATCGACGAAGTTTTATTGCGGTACTTGTGCATGGATCGTTAAGTTTTAATACCGTCCCCGTAAAGAGGCAATAAACGGACATAAAACTAGGAATGTACGTGCTGATATTAACAGTAAGTTGCGAAACAGTTTAAGGGCGAAAAATCTTGGCTTAACTAATCGCGATGTTCTCCTATTGTCCCAACGCAGAAATATATGTATAGGTTTATAATTCCACGGTCTATATGGTTCAATAAAACTGTAATGTCTACCGCTCTGAGTGGAAGCGTCGACCCATTACCGTAACTCTGTGTATTGTGCTCTTGGTTCAGTATGTTCAGATGTGTCTGAATTCCTAAGGGACCAAACTGTTTAGGTCATCGGTCGCTAGACTTACACACTACTTAAACTAACTTACGCTAGGGACAACACACACACACACCCATTCCCGAGGGGGACTCGAACATCCGGCGGGAGTGGCCACGCGATTCGTGACATGGCGACTCTAACCGCGCGGCCACTCCCCGCGGATGTGTTGTTGGATCCAGCCAGTTATGTTGTAAATATTCCGGGCGTTAACGGTAGTCTTTTGGATGGTGTTCACACCCATCGTAGAGTCAGTGCTCGACTGTCAGGTACTCCTCAGGATCTTGGTAAGAAAAGGGAAGAACATTAGTCAAGCGTCATGATTGTTGTGATAATTCGGCCGGAGAGGGCATTCAGCAGAGTGTTTTTAAATGTGTAACTCAAAGTTTGAGATCAATAAATCAACAAATTAAACAGAGACTCCCTATTGAAACAGCCAAGCAACGCACTTGTTTAAAACTGGAAATATTCGGAATTACTATTTAACTGCTAAACTGTATAAGAACAGTAAATTCAGTTATTATATCGTCACGTAACTGCAAAAGAACATCAAATTTAAGGGTTATACAATGTGTAAATTTAACATCAAATTGGGAACATAAGGAATACCGGTTGTCATTCTGCAATTGTTTTCTTGGTGGATGAGGTTATAAATTAAAAAGAATTCTAACCTCTCGACTTTCTCTGCGTCCCTTGACGAGAATGAGACGAAAATACGAGTACCATCATTTACTCTTTGAAAGAGTAATTTTGGGCCGAGTTAATTTTAGTGTAATACCTTTCAACGCGTAATGATTGATTGTCACAAACCTCTTGGTTTGAAAAACGACGCCAGATGGTAAGATATATACTTCCTGTTGGGTAGTTGGCTGCTATGACCAGCCAAATAATAGCAACCTAACAAATCTGGAGAGTTACCTCTGAGTTCAGTTGTAAGACGGTTGTAGCTTCTTATAGGAAAGCCCATTTATATTAGCAACAGAGAGCAGTGCCTAAAGTGACAGTTTGCTGTTTCCTTGTACAGACCGAGTTTTTGCCCATGTCATGGGTCAGTCAACACGTAATGACGTTGTAGTCAGTGTCCATCACAGAAGACCTCACGGTAGGCTCCATGTTGGTGAAAATCTGCCTCGCGCACTTATAAGCGTAGTGACAACCTTCGAAAATCGGATAAGGCGTTCACTATTCACGAGATTTAAACTATCTCCGTAATTCACGCTATTCGAAGACAACCGTCGGCCCCTACCACCATAACTCGTGGAGATGCTATGGCCTACAGATTTGGCTATTGAGGTACACTTTTCCTCCCCATTGCTGTTATTTTTCCCTCGCTCGTCTCAACGGTGTAGTGGCTTCCTTGATATCAGAATGAGATTTTCACTCTGCAGCGGAGTGTGCGCTGATATGAAACTTCCTCGCAGATTAAAACTGTGTGCACGACCGAGACTCGAACTCGGGACCTTTGCCTTTCGCGGGCAAGTGCTCTACCATCTGAGCTACCGAAGCACGACTCACGGCCGGTCCTCACAGCTTTACTTCTGCCAGTATCTCGTCTCCTACCTTCCAAAGGTACCGAACGAAGCACGACCTTCCAAAGGTAGGAAGGCAGGAGACGAGATACTGGCAGAAGTAAAGCTGTGAGGAGCGGGCGTGAGTCGTGCTTCGGTAGCTCAGATGGTAGAGCACTTGCCCGCGAAAGGCAAAGGTCCCGAGTTCGGGTCTCGGTCGGGCACACAGTTTTAATCTGCCAGGAACTTTCCTTGATATCATTTTGTAACTTTTATTTTTATTTCGTGCTTGATCAGATGTGGAACCTGGTTCTGAATGCTAATGCACCCGTACTTCCCAATTCTAGTGTATAATATTCGTTTCCCTATTGGTTTGTAAATCTTAAATACTGAAAGCATTTCAGATAATGAGTCCTATTTAGTTTCATTCTATTGTTTGATGGCTGTGCGGCACTTATTGTTCATCTTTATTCTCATAATAAGGTTTGAGTAATCTGTGTCCAAAGCAACTTACTGAGTCACGCGTGTAAGTCCTATAAGTGTCAGATGCTTTCAAAACCACACGACAAAGCATCACCTTCCTTGCGCTCCACTTGTTACAGGAAGTGGTAGGTAAGTGAAGTGTACCATCAGTTAGTCACCGCACCTAATCACCTCAGCACACAGATTTCTTCCCGGACACTTGAAGTTTCGCGATTTCACCTTCAGGTTCTAGACAGGTAGATTACGATATAATGTCCTGTCGAAGAAGAGATCATTAAAGACTGTTCCTAAAATACGGCCAATCCAGTGTACATTGCCCTGTAAAGAGATTAGTTAGTGTGTGAACTGTAATATGGGACAATAATCGAGGCACAACTGTTAATGTGTGAAGTCTCCAAGAATAAAAGGAAATTCGATTACATTCGGTAACGACACGCTTGCCCTGGTAACACCAGAGTGATGTAGAATTTAGCTTCCCCCATTTTCCAACAAGTCTAAACGTACTTGCTGCGAGACTGTTCGCCTTTGAAACCGCAGTAGGTGATGCACTAATTATTAGACGCAGATGCACATGCTCCTTTTTGCAAGGTTATGTCTGTTAATACTGCCGCCACAAATCCGTGTCGCGTCACTTGAGATCGTGTTGCAGAGCCATAGAAACAAACACTGTCGAAGGCTTGTATATGTTATTAAACTGTCCACTTTCACTTCATTGCCCAGGTGGTTGGGAGTGGAGATCTTAATAAAAATAAGAAAAGTAGCAATGGAGTAACAAGTAACATAAGAGAAATTTAACTACAGTCACATTAGGAAAGTTAGGTCTCGCATACTCCATACGATACCTATAATGGTGTAGGAATCACGTCCAGGCGTATGATTATCCTTCCATCCCGCAGGCAGAGGTTTATAAATAAGCAGTGATGGAAAAATCAGAAATATTTAAGCTCATACAGTGGTCACCAATGGTCATTCCTCTCGTGCTCCATCAAAGAATGAATGGGTATTTTTAGTCAAAGTAGCTCCATACATCGTCAGGTAACCTGCGCAGTGTAGCAGTATAGACTGTAGCTATAGTCAGCCGATAAAGCTATACTGGACACGGTTCAGAGATTTTCAGTTCACCTCAGAAGTCTTCATACATACTGTTAAAAGGCACACAGAGCTACGGCCAAAATTCAGTAATCGGAATTAATGTCCCCTACGCTGAAGTCTCTTACCTCGTTCGACACATCCTGTTTCTATGCCCACATACGTAGAGCACGCTCGAAAGCAATGTCTAATTCGAGCAACATCGTTTGCGTCGTACTACTAAGGATTAGTCTCCCACTAAAACACTCATATTCGTTTTTATTGTACCTGTTGTTAAGCACTGTTCGCAGCAGAGTGACCGGTGCATTAGCGTATGTTACAAAATAGTTATTCAAAACCTATTTTCCTCTGGCCTGGTTTTGATGTTTCGTGAAGATTGTGCATATTTTTATTGCAGCTGTGGCAGTTTAATTCATTAAAACTTAAATTAGTGAAACTGTAATATTGCTGGTATCAACCTTATTTTGAACAGTGATCAAAAGACTTAGATGATACGCAGGTTCTTTTTGATACAGACGATAAATTTTAGCGTTAACCGCGTCACAGTTTCACAAGTTACAAACTGCTCGTCTGAAGACTGTCATAAATGACTACTACAAAAATGCAAATATTTGTGAACTTCTAAGGGACCAAACGGCTGAGGTCATCGGCCCCCAGACTTACTTAAAGTAATCTACGCTAACGACAACACACACACACCCAAGCCCAAGGGAGGAAAATTCATGACATGGCGCCTCTAACCGCGCGGCCATTCCGCGCGGCACAACTACAAACAAAGAATATACTGACACTTACAAGAGCTAGCGCAACAAAAATGCTTCATATGTAGCCAAGGGCGATGTGAGTCATATAGCAGAGAAGCACATGCTTGCATAAAATTACGAGCTGTCACACTACGGTGTGATACGATCGCTAAATGTTGTGGTCATGACTGCTTACAACTTACATAATATACTTTACATGTTACAGATAAAAACAATGTACATTAGCAGACGAGAGATGACCATCATAATACAGATTGTTAAATAAGTTTTTGCAGGGAAAATGACTATATGATCATGATAACATTTGCATTTGAGTTAATGTGCAAAGATTGTATTGTCAAATTGTAAACAGATTACTATGTTTGTCTTGAGTGCAGGGAATTGTGACGTAGCCTGAATACTTCGGTAACATGCTATTAACAGCTGGTGAATGAATATGAAAGCTACAGCAGTAAAAGCAATTCAAGTGCAGTACATGATTCTTATTCCAGTAAAATGGAGTACCTGAAATACTTAAAAACATGCCCCCACGGAACTAAAAATGATAAATTACAGTAGTTCAAGAGAGAAACGCCTTTTGAGTGCTGCACATTAAGTTTTCTTTCTTTCTTTTTCTTATTTATCTTGTGCACTCACAGGTGCTTCGCTTCAGTTATGAGGCATCTTCAGTGCTTGTCAGATCAGCGTCTAATTCATTATTTTTAAGCCAAATAGGTTTCTCTCAGGTGACAAACTGATTGAAAGTTTGCACTTTTCCTTTTTGCTCACTGTTTTCAACGTCTAGCAGTTTAACTGTTAAAGTTAAGTTGAAAGTACAAGTTAATGTTCTGTACGTTGAAAACAGTGATCAAAAAGGAAAAGTGGAAACTTTCAACCAGTTTGGTACCTGAGAGAAACCTATTTGGCTTAAAAATAATGAATTAGACGCTGACCTTACAAGCACTGAAGATGCCTTCTAACGAAGGCGAAACGTATCTTGGTGACAAGTAAAAATTTAAAAAATGAAAGAAACTTAATGTGCAGCATACAAAATGAGTTTCTCTTTTTAACTTCTGTAATTTATACACAGCTGCTGCGAAAATGACTAGCACAAGAAGCTTGTTAAGGAATGATTGTTTTAATGGATAAACGGAAGCATAGCTCGATTGTTTTTCTCATTTATGCCGTGACACTAAACCGGATATTCAAGATTTTATAAAAATATAAGGGGCAGTCAGATGAAACGGGACAGATGTAAAAAGTAGGTAAACTGTTTATTATTTCAGCTCGTGCTAGTAAACGTATCCCACTGTGAGAAAAGACGCTCAAAGCCTTAATGTGAAAACATTCGCGGTTTCCTAGGAAAATATGAATGCAGTCAGGTGTGCATCCTTTCGTCCGAAGCAAATCATGAAAATCGCATGGGAACGGATCGTAACTGTATGGAGGCTGTGGGTGGCCCCACACGTTGGCAAGGTTGCTCTGTTTATACTGCAATAGTCTCGCTGGGAAGTCCTTACTCATCCTCCATCCCGCTTGTTGTTTATCTCGGTGAACTGACCACAGTAGTCTCTCATCATAATTATTTTCCTTCGAACGTGATACCATGCTTCCAACTCACAGACATCGTAATGAAAGAGCTCACTTCATTCTCCGGTGATATATTTTCAGGGAAACAGCAAGGTGGATGTTCTATTAGCGAATATTGTGACTCGTCAAACAGACTATAATATTATTCAGCTCCTGCAGTTTGTCGGTTCCATCCGAAATATAATCAAGCCATTTCTGTAATCATATTATGATTCAACGCACTACATCCCATCAGAATAAATCACTTTCACTAAAAACAATTTCTCAGTGCCGAACTGTGTGAGCTGGCCGGAGTGGCCGAGCGGTTCTAGGAGCGTCAGTCTGGAGCCACGTGACCGCTAAGGTCGCAGGTTCGAATACTGCCTTGGGCATGGATGTGTGTGATGTCCTTAGGTTAGTTAGGTTTAAGTAGTTCTAAGTTCTAGGGGACTGATGACCTCAGCTGCTAAGTCCCATAGTGCTCAGAGCCATTTGAACCATTTGAACTGTGTGATTTGTCTTTATACAACGATCCTCCACGTATGCTAAAACCATTTTCTTACTATAGATTTATTTTCTACAGTGTCAGTGATTTTTCAGTATGTATTATTACAGCTGCACTCTTCTACTCCTTGTGACGTAACTGCCATTCGACGAAGGATTCAATCTCAGAAAACACTACAGCCATCACTTTTTCACTTTTACTACTAGCTTTCCTAACCAAGACTAGTGAGTGTGAATAGTGTAAGACGGTATTCCCATATGCAATGAAATATTTTTCACAGCCGTTGACAAAAGTAGAAAAATGTCCTTTAGGGTACTCCAAATCTGGTGCTTCTTCTTCGGGCGCACGAAGTGTCGAACAATCTCGACAGAGGGCAGAATTGAAGGGATGCCTGGCGCCTATGCAAGACACAGGTCGCAATCAAAGTGCTTTAATCGAATTCTTGTTTGCGGAAAAAGAATCTCTGATGAACAGCCAGAAACGTTTGTTTTGTAGTGTTGCTATCTGATCTGTCACGTTGGGGACGTCCTTTCACAGCCACTGCTCCCGACATGGCGAATCGCTTCGATTTCGTTATTCGTAGAGGCTGTGAAACCCAATTATCAGCTCTAAGGCTCTGCATCATTGAAAGTGCGTGTGTTTCAAACGTTTGCTTCAGATGGGTTCCGCGAATGTTCACAAAAGGCCACAAGATTCAAAGATATGCCATTTCGCCTGAACTGTTGGAGCACATTCGGCCAATGGAGAGACATTTCTGCCACGGATCGTAACAGGTGACGAAACGTGGGTCCATTACGTAGAGCTTTCACCAAAAGGGTTTACATGCGCTTCCACAATGTTGGCGTACAGCACCAAACGTGATGGAGACTGTGTAAAAAAACACAAGTAAAGGAAATGCTGACTGATATTGACACAAAAGTCTGTTGTGAATAAATATTTAATGAGAAAAAAATTATGAGCGACTGTTTATATAACGTGTCTCATTTTAAGACTGTTAAGTGCTATATTTGACCCTTCCCCTTACGGGGAGGTTTACTATATTTTGGTTCAAAAATCGATTTTTTAAATTGCATTTTTGTATCCACCCCTGAAACCGTTTTTCCGAATACGGAACGGAAATGTTTGTTATTCACGGTTTAATAAAATATGCACCTGCCTGAAATCGGTCTTTTTCACGCACCGGTTGTTTTCTTTCGGAGTACTAGTTATTGTACCAGTGCTTGGGAGGAAACACGCAAAATTCACATTAAAGTTTGAACGCTTGTGGTTGGAAGTTAGCCCCATTTGCATTCCGGTGCGGAGACTGTGGAGATTGCGACTTTCCTGGCAGTGAGCAGCTTCAACAAAGGGTACTCAGCAATTCTGAAGACCATGACAAAGTTGGACGTCACACTGGCACTCTGTTCGACGCAGTTCGCCAAGAATTCTGACGACCACAGGATTCAAGCGGCGGAATACCGCTTCTCAAGGGCCGTACAAGCCGCACTGGAGCAGCGCAAAATGGACCAGAGTAGAGTAGAGTAGAACGCCCTCTATGAGGAGGAGGGGGGACTAGTTTATGGACCCGGAATAGCAGATTCAACGTACGTTCCATAATAATGCATTTATATGTAGTCAAAATTTCAAACGCTTTTTTCTCGAAATAATGTTTTTTAACTTCATATCTATTGAACCGATTGACATGATTCATTGCTTCCGACGAAGCTAACTACATTGTCTAGGAGTTGTACAATTTTTATTCCCATCCATCAACTATAAATACACTACTAACCATTAAAATTGCTACATCAAGAAGAAATGCAGATGATAAACGGATATTCATTGGACAAATGTATTATATTAGAACTGACATGTGATTACATTTTCACGCAATTTGGGTGCATAGAAACTAAGAAATCAGTACCTGGAACAACCACCTCTGGTCGTAAGAACGGCCTTGATACGCCTGGCCATTGAGTCAAACAGAGCTTGGATGGCGTGTACAGGTACAGCTCCCCATGCAGCTTCAACACGACAATACAGTTCATCAAGAGTAGTGACTGGCGTATTGTGACGAGCCAGTTGCTCGACCACCATTGGCCAGATGTTTTCAATTGGTGAGAGATCTGATTAATGTGCTGGCCAGGGCAGCAGTCGAACACTTTCTGTATCCAGAAAGGCCCGTACAGGAACTGCAACATGCGGTCGTGCATTATCCTGCTGAAATGTAGGGTTTCGCAGGGATCGAATGAAGGGTAGAGCCACGGGTTGTAACACGTCTGAAAAGTAACGTCCACTGTTCAGTGGCACCCCATACCATCACGCCGGGTGATACGCCAGTATGGTGATGACGAATACACGCTTCCAATGTGCGTTCACCGCGATGTCGCCAAACACGGATGCGACCATCATGATGCTGTAAACAGAGCCTGGATTCATCCGAAAAAATCATTCGTGCGCCCAGGTTGGTCGTTGAGTACACCATCAAAGGCACTCCTATCTGTGATGCAGCGTCAAGTGTAGCCCCACCCATGGTGTCCGAGCTGATAGGCCATGCTGCTGCAAACGTCGTCGAACTGTTCGTGCAGGTGGTTGTTGTCTTGCAAACGTCCCCATCTGTTGACACAAGGATCGAGACGTGGCTGCACGATCCGTTACAGCCATGGGCATAAGATGCCTGTCATCTCGACTGCTAGTGATACGAGGCCGTTGGGATCCAGCACGGCATCCCGTATTAGCCTCCTGAACCCACCGCTTCCATATTCTACTAACAGTCATTGGATCTCGACCAACGCGAGCAGCAGTGTCGCGATACGATAAACCGCAATCGCGATAGGCTACAATCCGATGTTTATCAAAGTCGGAAACGTGATGGTACGCATTTCTTCTCCCTACACGAGGCATTACAACAACGTTTCACCAGGCAACGCCGGTCAACTGCTGTTTGTGTACGAGAAATCTGTTGGAGACTTTCCTCATGTCAGCACGTTGTAAGTGTCGCCACCGGCGCCAACCTTGTGTGAATACTCTGAAAAGCTAATCATTTGCATATCACGGGATCTTCTTCCCGTCGGTTAAAGTTCGCATCTGTAGCACGTCAACTTCGTGGTGTAGCAATTTTAATGGCCAGAAGTGTATTTTTACTTAGCCGACGAAGTCGAAAAAAAACCATTTTGTTTCCTGTGTGAAATAACTTAATCGAGGTACAACTCCTAAAAAATATTATATACATCGCTAACGTCAACTCAATTTTGATTTCAGACGAACCGGCTGATTTGTGACATACCACGCGTGGAGGTCTACATCGAAATTTTGCTTCGTTCCGACGGCTCTTCCGCCTTTGCTCTTCGACATTTCCGGTCGAAAAAATTTCGGTTTGTAGAGGAAATATCTATAAAAATGTTGACCAAATTTGACATTGATATCTATGACACATCCCGAGAAAAAAATTCTCAAAGAACATGCTCTTTTGGGGCCAAAGATAGTAAACCTCCCCTTGATATAACTATGAATCTCTTTTTAGTAGTTTATTTTATAGCGCCAACCTCTCGATACCGTCCAGCCATATTAATGTGACCAACTTGGCCAGATTAGCGAATTCTTAGAGCTTAATGCAGCAAATTCTGAGCTCTGACTTGCACAGTGTCATAATGAGTAACATCGAGTTAATCAGCATCCTATATCAAACGTGGAATATCCCAAAATAACAACTCACCTTTTCGAAATAATGTTAAGTAGCCAGTGAAATTCCTGTCTCTGATAATACACTCTCCACAACCATTGATGTGATCACTGTCAGCAGCCTGCCGAAGCACCTCGTCCACCCCGGACTGGTGCAAGACGTGCAGAACGTGATCCAGTGAGGTTCTGGGAGGTACCGACACGAACGTGGAGGCGCACCTGTTGCAGTGCAGTGGGCTGCTGGGCTATGTTTCTTTGTTGAGGTTCCATGGCGCGAAAAAGTCGATCGAGATGGCCCCTGAGCTTCTGCGCGAGGTTTAAATGTCGAGAGTTCGGTTGCCAGGGGAGTATGGAAAACTCATACTGGTGCTCTTCCAACCACGCACGAACAGTGCGACTGCGTGACACGTTTCATTATCCTGCCGGTAGATGCCATCATTGTGCCGGAATAAAAACAGCACGTAGGGGCGGATATTCTCACAAAAGATGGCTGGATACATGTTATAACACCTCTTCTTCTTGATGTTTTGGTTTGATTTGTACTTGGCCTCGGCTAAAACTCGGTGACAGTCGGTAGAGTGTTGAGATCGTTATCAAGTTACGAAGGCGACGTTACTCAAAATAACAGTGCTGAACCGAAATGTCGACGTGCGTGAGATATTTATTTCACCAAGAATCGTAATTAATCGTTGGTAATCGATGTTTCACTGATTAATAATGAAATATTAATGATAAAACCAATACAGTCACATCCACAAGATATCCCTACAAGCTGGTCGTAATTTCAAGTATCTAAGAAATCGTAACAGTGGGCATGTTATTTGAGTCAAAGATTCTACACAGGCGCCGAGCGTTACAGTCAAATATTATCGCTGCGCGTAATTATCACTCGTGAGTTTCATGTCAATAATTTGATGGAATTTTAAATCACAAATGCACGACTTGGCACGAGAGGGTGTTTTGTTGCACAATATCAGTCACTTCCTAACCGAGCCTTGAGAAGAAAACTTTCGCAGGTGTTGGGGGGATTTAAATTATATGCTTCGGACCTATCACTGAAGTTCCATAAACCACTGGCTATTATGAATGAAAATTGTCTATCAGTGTTCGTTGCCTAAATCACTGTCTCACTAATGTTTAGTTCAATTATCTAGTTAAAAGTTCACTTTATTCTAGTAGGTAAAAGTCCTCCGTTCGAATTATAATGCCGTGATATTTGAAGTCAGAAGATCGTAATACTGCGTTATAATAGATCACAATTATTCAGTCTCAAAAACAATCTAAGCGCGCCTACATATACGAGCATTCAAATATATGACCTGCTTCGGCTAACTCTCGTAATGTAGTGACGATGCATTGAGTTATACTTAGTCATTACTCACGATTCCCAAAGAGTACTCACACGGAGTATTCTTTGGGATCGTTGGTTCTACTTTGCGAATGTTAATTTATGCTAATTTTGCGATTTATTATGATTTTGATTTTATTTTTACTGAAATTTAGTCTTTCTTCCGTAGATTGCTAAATTGTCAAGTCTTAGATTCCTGATTTAATTACTTGTTATTGTCCTGATAATAGTGATAAATGGAACTTCGTTCGCTTATTCACTTTTCTGGGAATTTGGGACTTGGGGGGAAATATAATGCGCATACATAGGGGCAGAAATCCATTCCAGTACGATTATGCCATAGGTGGTAAATCATTGGAAGCGGTAACGACCGTAAAATACTTAGGAGTTACTATCCGGAGCGATCTGAAGTGGAATGATCACATAAAACAAATAGTGGGAAAAGCAGGCGCCAGGTTGAGATTCATAGGAAGAATTCTAAGAAAATGTGACTCATCGACGAAAGAAGTAGCTTACAAAACGCTTGTTCGTCCGATTCTTGAGTATTGCTCATCAGTATGGGACCCTTACCAGGTTGGATTAATAGAAGAGATAGACATGATCCAGCGAAAAGCAGCGCGATTCGTCATGGGGACATTTAGTCAGCGCGAGAGCGTTACGGAGATGCTGAACAAGCTCCAGTGGCGGACACTTCAAGAAAGGCGTTACGCAATACGGAGAGGTTTATTATCGAAATTACGAGAGAGCACATTCCGGGAAGAGATGGGCAACATATTACTACCGCCCACATATATCTCGCGTAATGATCACAACGAAAAGATCCGAGAAATTAGAGCAAATACGGAGACTTACAAGCAGTCGTTCTTCCCACGCACAATTCGTGAATGGAACAGGGAAGGGGGGATCAGATAGTGGTACAATAAGTACCCTCCGCCACACACCGTAAGGTGGCTCGCGGAGTATAGATGTAGATGTAGATGTAGATCTTTGGGGTATTGGGAGCTAATTTTCGATTTTTATTTCTCGTCCGAGGAAGTTGCATTACAATGTGTCGATCCATTATGCCTTCCAGAACGACGAGATCAACCAAGTAGTGCCACAAAAACATTCCCCAGACCGTAACGCTCACTCTTCCGGCCTGGCTATTTCTGATTATTGTTGCAGGGCGTCGGCCATCTATGGGATGTATCGCCGATCTTGGATAGTACGATTTGGCCATGCACGGTATTCTTCAACCACAGTTTCACACGAACACTTTACAGACGTGGCTGTTCTGGAATACTGTTGCCCATGACCGGAAAGCCAATGATAAAACCCATTTGGGCATAAGAGAAGTCGCTCCGTTTCCACATTTCGGCAACGACTGCACTGTTTTCCACGTTTCCCGGCACGCTTTATGTACCCTCCACTACTAGTGCTGCCACCTGCGGCCTGTGAATGGTTATTGCACTTTGACGTTGACCACCACTAGTCGGTGATCACATTAATGTGAATGTGAATGAACCGCATATTTAATAATTAAAAATCTAAAGGAACTCTCTTGAGACGATACATAATAGTCCCCGTGGATCTGCAAGTGAAAAAATATTATTTACCAGAGCCGGTTACTGAAGGTGATACGTTAATGGAAACTGCTAACTCAGCACCTCCCCAAGGGTGTTGTAAACGCGTATCTCTCAGATGATCCAGAGCAAAAGTGACGGAGGAACACCAGTACAACGAAATATGTGAATAGCCAATCAGAGGATGCTGTTAGCCCCCTCGAACGAATATTTACACAGTCGCAATTATATTGATATATGAAGTTGAAAGCTGGTCTCGGAACGCGTTACTGGGTACTGATGCCAGAGCCCTTAGTGGCTGAACAGATTCCTCCTTTCTGCCCCAGGGCCAAACACGTAAGGGCGCCACCCCTGTGATCTCCCGCTGTGCCAGTCCACACTCACCAGGGTATTGCTGGACGTACGGCTAAATGTCTCTACTGTTGAATTTATGAAGGCTGAACGAGAGTAGGAACTGAAATTAGAACATCTGGAATGATTGCAGACCTCGCATTTTAAGTGGTTCAAATAGCTCTGAGCGCTATGGGTCCTAACATCTGAGGTCATCAGTCCCCTAGTACTTAGAACTACTTAAACCTAACTAACCTAAGGACATCACACACATCCATGCCCGAGGCATGATTCGAGCGTGCGGCCGTAACAACAGCGCGGTTCCGGATTAAAGCGCCTAGAACCGCTCGGCCACCGCGGCCGGCGCATTTTAAGTGGAATTGACTGCCCTTTGCACACAATAAGACACTACAAGGTTAGAAACAACTCCTTTCTGATTTAATGAGGATGCAGTTAAAAAGATAATCGCATTATGGAAGGGACAAATTCTGACATAAAACACCCTCCATTTCCCTAAGCTCACTGGCGTTGAACAAAACGGGTGTTTTGAAGAATCACAAGGATATTTTTCTGGACGTGTTGGAGACTCTGTCAATCTTACATCTCTTTTCCAGCTGTTTTGCGACTGACGGCTGTTTCAGTTGAAAGCGCACCTTTGTGCATGTGCAGATAGAACTGATTGTCCTGCACTGTCATTTCTGTTTAAATGACAAATTGCTCAACCTTACAACTGTCCAGAAGGTCTGCGTTGTTTTCTTCGGGAAGCGTTTCCACGTCTCTGTAATGATGTGGCAACCTGACTACACATATCTGTGAAAATGTCTGCATAAGTCTCTATGCTGTCAGTCCGTACCACGTGAAAGTAATGTCTTCGCACGCTAAAAGTAATTAAATATTATTGAAAATTGGTTTTGTGATCTATGTTGTAGAGAGTTATGATATATGTAACCGAGGCGTATGCACTGCGACGGCATTGTCTCTAGGTGTGACACACTCGCAGTTCCCCCCACCCCCGCTCCCCCTTTCCAACGCCTCAACCGCACACAGCGTGGCTTGGTGGTGGAGGAAGCGTGCAACCAGTCGAGACAACTACGTACACATGCAGGAGCACTACCTATGTGCCGAATTCCAGGCCTTCCCTCCGTTGCTCCTTGCAGTTTATCCCCAAGTGGTCCCAGTACCACAGATTACATTCGAAAATCTGCCACACATTCAAATAAAGATCCCTGTGTCATCTACTTTCTACCAAATAAAAATTATTTTCTCTTTTCATTTGACGTTGTTTTATCATCATTCCTATTCATATATTAACAGGTGATTGCGTATACATTCTCATTGATATGTAAGTATTTATTTGAAAAATAGTCATAGCCGATTACTTTTTTTTTTCTTTTGGTAAATAAGTTCTGTTTACGTTCCTCTGTTCATTACATCCTCTCATTTACCTTGACGTACCCTAAGACAGTTGTTTATACTGCACTTGTTTTCCATTATGTCTTCCCTTTTTTAGTTTTGTCTTCTTTTTACCTTTATTTCGTTTTTGGCTGTAGCCAAATAATAGGAAACATCCTAGTCATCGTTATCAAAAAGTACAAGGGTTCGAAAAATGCAGTGAGTTTCAAGAGGCGTGGTAGTTATGGCATCGCATGTCTGCAGGTGTGTTGGATTCGGTGAAACGGTCGTGGTTTTTTTTTTTTTTTAAAAAAATCTTGCTGCCTGTAAACAACAGCGCGGGATTAGCCGAGCGGTCTCCGGCGCTGCAGTCAGGGACTGTGCGGCTGGTCACGGCGGAGGTTCGAGTCCTCCCTCGGGCATGGGTGTGTGTGTTTGTCCTTAGGATAATTTAGGTTAAGTAGTGTGTGAGCTTAGAGACT
This sequence comes from Schistocerca piceifrons, assembly GCF_021461385.2. Taxonomy (NCBI): domain Eukaryota; kingdom Metazoa; phylum Arthropoda; class Insecta; order Orthoptera; family Acrididae; genus Schistocerca; species Schistocerca piceifrons. The sequence goes on along the minus strand of NC_060139.1, from coordinate 59,672,540 downwards.
GATGACCTTAGCAGTTAAGTCCCACAAGATTTCACACACATTTGAACATTTTGTAAACAACACCATGGATGAATTCCTACATTATAAACATCGATAACGTCTGTATGTCTGTTTCCAAAACTACAAGTAGTCGTGAGCTTGGTACAATGCAAAAACGTATGTTAAACATCACTTCTACTTGGCTTGGAACGGTGTCATCATCACTGGTAGCAATAACATTATGTAGGCGCTTAGCTAAACTACCGAAAGTGTGTGCGTGAGTAACAACCAGTACCGATTTAATTCCACTGACTCAAGTTGATTTAGATACTTTCACTCAAACAGGCACAAAAAGTTTCGGTAACTCAACTCCATGGTTTAGGGAGCAAAATTCATAACACTAAGCTCAGAAATTTTCAGAATCGTTCCTCTATAAACACATTATGTGACCAAAAGCATCCGGACACCTGGCTGAAAATGACTTACTACTTCGTGGCGCCCTCATTCAGTAATGGTGGAATTCAGTATGGTGTTGGCCGACCCTTATCCATGATGACAGTTTCCACTCTCGCAGGCGTACGTTCAACCAGGAAGGTATCTTGGGGAATGGCAGCCCATTCTTCGTGGAGTGCTGCACGCAGGGGAGGTATCCATGTCGGTCGGTTAGGCCTGCCACGAAGTCGGCGCTTCAAAACATCTCAAAGGTGTTCTAAGAATTCAGGTCAGGACTCTGTGCAGCCCAGACCAATACAGGGCTGTTATTGTCATGTAACCATTCCGCCACAGGCCTTGCATTATAAACAGGTGCTCGATCGTGTTGAAAGATGCAATCCCCATCCCCGAATTGCTCTTCAACGCTGGAAAGCAAGAATCTGCTCAAAACATCAATGTAGGCCTGTGCTGATATAGTGCCACGCAAAACAACAAGGGGTACAAGCCTCTTCCATGAAAAAGACGACCACACGGTAACACCACCGCCTCCGAATTTTACTGTTGGCACTTCACACGCTGGCAGATGACGTTCACCGGGCATTCGCCATACCTACACGCTGGCATCGGATGGCCACATTGTGTACCGTGATTCGTCACCCCACACAACGTTTTTCCTCTGTTCAATCGTCCAATGTTTACGCTCCTTACACCAAGCCAGGCATCGTTTGGCATTAACCGACGTGATGTGTGGCTTATGAGCAGCCTCTCGAACATGAAATCCAAGTTTTCTCACCCCCCGCCTAACTGTCATAGTACTTGCAGTGGATCCTGATGCAGTCTGGAATTCCTGTGTGATGGTCTGGATAGATGTCTGCCTATTACGTATTATGACGCTCTTCAGCTGTCAGCGGTCTGTGTCAGTCAACAGACGAGTTCGGCCTGTACCCTTTTGTGCTGTACGTGTCCCTTCACGTTTGCACTTCAATATCACATCGGGAAGAGTGGACCTAGGGATGTTTAGGAGTGTGGAAAACTCGCGTACAGACGTATAGCACAAGTGACACCCAATCACTTGACCACGTTCGAAGTCTGCGTTCCTCGGAGCGCCCCATTCTGCTCTCTCACGAGGTCGCTGATATGGAGTACCTGGCAGTACGTGGCTGCACAATTCACCTAATACAAAAAGCTTAGGTTTTTGGGGGTGTCCGGATACTTTTGATCACACAATCAATGTATGTGGTGCCTGTGTTCGACAGTCCGTAAATTGGTCCTGACGTTTTACCGGCTCATTTTACGAGGCCCACATATCTTCGTTCTTCCGCTTGCGTAAGAATCCACTGCTATTGGAAGAGGATTTGTCGACTTAATGACTGGAAATTTTTTGCTTCTCAGAGTGACAGGGATGCGCCTCATTTTGCCTATCAGCTAATGAGTCATCTAAAATTCTTCACAGTGTATAAACGTCTATTACTTCAAAAGCACCGCATGGTGTACACAGGAAGACACTTTATGTGTCAGTGTCGGTTCTCCCCTCTCCCTTCTCCCCCGCACCACTTCCTCTTCCAGTGGAGAATAATATGTGGGTAGAATTAATCATCCAAAGCCTCCCAGTGGACTTCCCGTTCTTTTTACACCGTACATGTAGGAGGAAGTAACACATTCGCTAATTCTTCTGGTAACGTACGCTTGCGAAATTTTAAAACAAAAGCACACTGTGACGCGCTAACTTTCTCTGCATTTTCTATCCTATGTGTTAATGCTTCCGTGCCGGTCAAATGAGCGTTTGTAAACTATCTCATTCTTTAGTAGACTGCACTTGATGTTTCTCCCAATAACTCTGTTTGATTTCTGCTTTTTCTGCTATTAATTTTATGTCATCGTTCAACTTCAAACCTCCCGTGAGTATATCTCTAGGTGCGACCGCTTCCAGCAATTGTTCAGCAGACGAGTTATCAAGCAATAACAAATCTTTCCACCCGTTCGTGTGCAGTTCATTAAATTTATTTATGCCGAAACACAACTTCCAACCCCTGAACCGCGCATCGATTCCCTACAGGTAGCTCTTGCCGGATTTCGCTGAAAGTTTTTGGTGTTGTCAGATATATGTACGCAATTTCATTATCCGCGAATAGCTTCATAGAGCTTCCGACTCTGTCGTCTAGATACATTTATATTTGTTGTGGACAGTAATGGTCCTATAACCCTTCTTAGCTTATTTCTTTCTCGTGGATAAAAAGAGAGAGCTCTATTTTACAGATTGCTGTACGCGGAATCTATACCGCTTCCTACAGACAAGATTTTTTGTATCCAGAAAGATCACAATGGACCGCCACAAACAGTATTTCAAACATTACAGTACATTGGTGCCAGTGGAATAGGACGATAGCTGTATCCAAATATGGCTAAGGAATCATGTCTTCAAAGAAATTGCAAACAAAAGATGTAAAATATTACACTTATGCTGAACAACGCTATTGCTATTAAAATACATCTAAGCTTTGTCATAAGTGTCTACATACACATGTTTACTCTACAATTTATTCTTAAATATTTGGTAGACGTTTCTTGCAACCATGTTCAGTTTATTTACCGTTGCACCCTGGAATAAAAGGTGGAACATCTATATCTACGTCTACATGGTTACTCTACAATTCACACTTAAGTGCTTGGCGGAAGGTTCATGGAACCATTTTCATACTACTTCTCTATCATTCCACTCTCGAATGGCGCGTGGGGAAAAGTAACACCTAAATCTTTCCGTTCGAGCTGTGATTTCTCCTATTTTATTATGATGATCATTTCTCCCTACGTAGGTGGGTGTCAACAAAATATTTTCGCATTCGGAAGAGAAAGTTAGTGATTGAAATTTCGTAAATAGATCTCACCGCAAAGAAAACCGCCACCCCAACTCGCGTATCATATCAGTGACTCTCTCACCCCAATTGCGCGATAACATAAAACGAGCTGCCCCTCTTTGCGCTTTTTTGACGTCCTCCGTCAGTCCCACCTGGTAAGGATCCCACACCGCGCAGCAATATTCCAGCAGAGGACGTACAAGTGTAACGTAGCCTGTCTCTATAGTGGGTTTGTCGCATCTTCTAAGTGTTCTGCCACCAAAGCTCAGTCTTTGTTTCGCCTTCCCCACAATATTATCTATGTGGTCATTCCAATTTAATTTGCTGGTAATTGTAATTCCTAGGTACTTTGTTGAATTGACAGCCTTTAGATTTCTGCGATTTATCGTGTACCCAAAATTTATCGGATTTTTTTTATTACCCATATGAATGACCTCACACTTTTCTTTGTTTAGTGCTAATTGCCACTTTTCGCACCATACAGAAATTCTCTCTGGAATACTTTGTAATTGGAATTGATCGTCTGATGATTCTACTAGTCGGTAAATTACAGCGTCATCTGCCAATATTCTAAAGGGGCTGCCCAGATCATCACCAAGATAATTTATGTAAATCAGGAACAGCAGAAGGCCTATGACACTACCTTGCGGAAGGCCAGATATCACTTCTGTTCTACTCGATGATTTAACATCTATCACAACGAACTATGACCTCTCTGAGAAGAAATCATGAGTCCAGTCACACAGCTGAGACGATACTCAGTATGCACGCAATTTGATTAATAGTCGCTTGTGACGAACATCTAGATCTCTCCGTGCGCGCTTTGCTTTCTCTTGTTTTATCTTGACGGTCAGTACTCCCTGTGCAGGTGGGAATTAACAAAATAGTTTGAAGAATGAAATTTTCACTCTACAGCGGAGTGTGCGCTGATATGAAACTTCCTGGCAGATTAAAACTGTGTGCCGGACCGAGACTCGAACTCGGGACCTTTGCCTTTCGCGGGCTTGAAGCTTGGAGGAGAAATTTGTTGATTGAAATTTCAGAAAAAATATCTCGTCAACTTAAAACGCCTTTTTTTAATCATTGCTGCTGTAAGTCGCTCATCACGTCTTCGGCAGTCACTCCCGCATTTCTCAATAATAGAAAATGAACTGTCATTTTTGCTTTTCTGTGCGTTACGTCACTAAGCCAAAACATTGCGACCAATGCCTACGCCGCAAGGGAGGTATATACATGTATGCGCAGTAGAGACGAATGGGGATTCATCCTAGCGACGACACCTGCTGCAAGTGAGGAAACCCACTGACATAAGCGACTGTGATAAAGTGCACATTGTAGTGTACCGTCGCCTAGGAACGAGCATCTCGCAAATGGCTAGGTGGTCGGCAGTTTTGCTGCCGTGGTGGCCAAGCGGTTCTAGGCGCTACAGTCTGCAACCGTGCGACCGCTACGGTCGCAGGTTCGAATCCTGCCTCGGGCATGGATGTGTGTGATGTCCTTAGATTAGTTAGGTTTAAGTAGTTCTAAGTTCTAGGGGACTGATGACCTCAGATGTTAAGTCCCATAGCGCTCAGAGCCATTTGAACCATTTTGCTGCGACCATCTACAGAAAGGTAGGTGAGGTCACGTGTTGGCGTCCACGTCTCCTCGTAGAACTTGGAGGTCTGAGGGTTGGCCGTCGCGTAAAATCGGGCTGTCGTAATTTATGACGGTGAGTTTATGGTGGAAACCTGAGAGCGCAATTTAAAATTTGGTTGTGAACTACGATGTTTGTTAGCTATGCGTTTGTTCTAAATATCTCGTGGTTTACGAGAGTGTGGTTAGGATGAAGCCTTAGGGCAGAGCTTAAATTGTTGCTAGAGAAACTAGTAGCGATTACATTTACATTCTTGTTTCTCACGAAAAATGGCTGCTTCTTTCCGTATTTGACACAGTTTCCGAGGGTAGGGCTAGGAAATAATCCAAGAGCACAACCACAATTATTGCGAAACGATTAATGATTATAATCATAATGATGTTTCTTACAATCATTTGGCTGTTTTGGTAGTTCTGGCACGTTTGTCGATGGTGAGGTTAAGCAGGAACCTAAGAGCATAGCTCAAATGGTTGGACATGAAACGAGTAGTGACCTTATTTATAATCTTGGTTCATACAAAGATTTGATTGCCTTTTTTTTCGAATGTGACGACTTGGAGGTGCGGTGTATTTGAAATGACTGTTTACATAGGGGCCGTGTTGCTAACGATGGCTCACTATTCTGGTGGGTGTCTGTGTTGGTGACGCGATTTGTACTCATAGTAATGGTTAAGATGAATTGAATCGGATCTTTGATTATTTCTTTCTTTTTGGTTTTTGAGCTGTCAGCTTTCGTTTGGAGTTAGTTGGTTTTTGATTTGGAACGTTTGTGTTTGTCGTTTGAATAGCACTTTATTTTGAATACTTTGTTGTTTGGAGTACTGTTTATGTTTACATTTGTTTGTGTATCTCTATGTAGTATATTTTGTGTCCATCCCTGATTGATTTGGAGCTTCCATGGCTGGTAAACAGGTTGTCATGAGCTTTTTCATTTACCGTGACACTTTAGCTATTTTGTGGAAGGGAAATCTCTGTGCAATGAAGGTTACCGAGTTTGTGTTTGATCAGTTTCATTTGGGAGAATGAGGGTGCTTGGGGTGGGGTGGGGGGTGGGGGTAAGGTTTGCATGAATGATGCGTTTCAGCCATATGGTCAAGTTAAAACTGCAGAAAGTGCAGTACTGTCTTTATGGTTTTATGGTAGTGTGTGGTGTTTTGGAAGTCTTGTCTTTGCCTGAGCTATATTGAATTGCAGTTGTTGGATTTTTTGTTCCGTTTATTTTAGAGGAGGTTCTGTGTATTATTCACGAAATTATTTGATTTTTGGGGGGGAAGGGTGTGTTATTGCTAATTTCGTCTGAGCAATATAGCCCAAGTGAAATATTCCATACCGAATCCGGAGGAATACGTGTCCATGGTTTTTAGATTTTTTTGGTTCCTTTCGAATGATCATAGTTTTATTGTTCTTTTTTTCTGTTTGTCCCCGTCTAAAACGCGTTAATTCTCGTGATTATCCCGATAATTTCATTTAATTAACTGACTGAAGTGTTTCACGTGTTTCTTATGTTTGTTTTCGCTCGTCGTCATAATCTTTAAGGACGTATTAATTAATAATTAATTAATAATAATTAATTAATTAATTAAATTTTATTTGCATTTGTCTTTGTAACTCGTCCAAATTATGCCATTTCTTGAAATATGACGTCAGGGGTCAAAGTAGGCGGCTGGAGTCGAATTGTACTCTAATCCCCAGATAGAGATACGGCAGAGCAGACTTCTGGTGGGGGCACAACTCTTTCGGTGCACACTGTTCAGGGCATGTTGCTGAAAATGGGACTCCTCTGCAGAACACCCCTACGTGTTCTTTTCTTGACCCAACATCGTCAATTACGGTTGGTCAAGTATTCAAATGTGTGTGAATTTCTAAGGGACCAAACTGCTGAGGTCATCGGTCCCTAGACTTACACACTACTTAAACTAACTTTAAAATATGCTGAGAACAACACACACACATTTCCGAGGGAGGACTCGAACCTCCGGTGCAGAGGCCGGGCAATCCGTGACGTGGTGCCCCAAACCTCGCGACCACTCCGCGTGGCAATTACGATTGCAGTGGGCATGAGATCTTCGATATTAGATCATAGGTCAATGGAAATGTGTCGCCTGAACACATGAATATTGTTTCTTGTTTCATCAGATGGACGGTCGTGTCTGGATACCCCGTCATGAGGCGAACGGCTGCTCAAGACATGCACGCTTCACGAACACAGGCCAAGGGGATAGTATTGTGCTATGACGGACATTCACCAGAGTTTCCATGAGACCTGTGGTTGTATTAAAACACCTCATGTCCTTTGTAGATTTCGTGAACATTAAAGGATGTCAACTGAAACACCTTTCAGCTGTCTAATTTCCAAACTTATTGTATTTGCTACCTGTTTCAGCGATTTACTACGCCATCTTCAGGCACCTGACTGACGAGTAGGAAGATTCAAATACTGGTATCTGTAGATTTCTACTTAGTACAGCGATCACTTGAACCATCAACTGTCGGCAATTAATGGTTAAAGTGATCGCTGTAACAACCACAAATCTACAGATATCAGTATTTGAAAGCTGGCCCCCATTTTGACCAGAACCGAGGTGGGATCTTCCCACACTTCGGTCAGGGGCCTGAAGATGGCGTAGTGAATCGCCGGAACTGTTAGCCAAATAAAATAAATTTGGAAATTAGACGACAGAAAGGTGTTTGGTTTGAGTTCCGAAACCATTCTCTGAGAAGATGGACATACAGGGACTCATCACATTACTGCGGATCACCTACATCCCAGCATATTTGATGTCTTCCACGATGGTGACACTTTTGAGCAGGACAACTGTCCATGTCACATGTGTGAGAGAGAATGAATGTTTGATATTTCCTAAACCACTGGGTTGGTTTTAATTGTATTTGGTAAATGTACTACTTCTAGTTTGGAAAAATTGGATGTGAGATAAGGACTACCCACCCCTCATAGGGATGCGAGTGGGCCTCAAAACGACTGATAACCCCTGACATCCAAGCTGTGCTGCATGATTATTGTGCTGTGCAGGCAGTATGGGAAAGGATTCCGGGGGTATACGTGTGAATGGAGGCATGAGAGAACAAAAGGACAGATAGAGATTTGAAGAAGGAGAGAGTGGGGAGGGAGGAGATGGAGAGAGATGGAGGAGGCGATGGACAGAGAGATTGTAGAGGAGTGGGCAGATGAAAAGAGGGGAGAGGTGGAGATGGACATATAAAGCGGGGGAGGAGATGGATAGAGAGGGACAGAGAGATGAGGAAGAAGAAGATAAAGAGAGAATGAAGACGAGGAGATGGACAGAGAAAGGGGAGATGAGGTGATATGTGCAATACACATAGGAGTTCGAACCCACATGTAAAAGGGTAATATAGACATAAGAATAGTAGAGGGTCTAAAACATTGGCTCGGGTAAAACCAGATATAACTTCGTATGCACTAGATAGCTTCCCGTCAATTACTACGAACTGTGACTTCCGTATCAGGAAATAACGAACCCAGTCGTACAGCACTATGAGCACACAGTTGAATTAAAGATGCCTGACAGGAATGGTGTCAAAAGCCTTCTATAAATCTATAAATAAAGAGTTAAATATGAATCCTTAATCTTTTTTTCTTGTAAGCAGTCAGTAGTGTTTCAGAAGAACGATATTTTATGAATCCGCGCTGGTTGTTTGTCAATGTGTTTTCTTCTTTGTATTTCAAAATGTTTAAATGCAGTACACGTTCTAAAATCATACTACCGATTTATGTAAATGAATGATTACTACTTTCTCTCTCGTATGTTGCGAACTGCCTAGCTTTTCAGTTTTTGGGTATGGATCTTTCGTCGGACGAGAGGTTATAAGTAAATTTTCAGAGTGTTCGGAATAAAGTTCATGAATTTACTGCCCTCCAGGAAGCGTGTGGCGCGCAAATTATTCTCGGGACTGAGACCTGGCTGAACCCTGAGATAGGAAGTTCTGAAATATTTAGTGAGGATTGGAACGTGTATCGGAAAGACAGATTAGACACCGTAGGAGGTGGTGTCTTCATTGAAGTTGACAAAAATATTGTGTCTACTGAGGTCGAAGTAGAGTGTGATTGTGAAGTTATCTGGACACTTTTAACAGGGCTAAGGCAAATAAGGTTAATTGTTGGGTGTTATTACCGGCCACCAGGTTCAACCGTGACAGTTCTAGAATCATCAAATGGAGTCTACATTCTGTATCGCAGAAGTACCCGGACCATGCTACATTAGTCGGAGGCGACTTCAGCCTACCTAATATAGACTGTAATGTCTATGAATTCATTACAGGTGGTACAGACAAGCCGTCGTATGCATTACTTTTGAACACATTATCCGAAAACTGTCTTGAGAAGCTAAATCGACAGCAAACGCGTACTGGAAATATTTTAGATCTGGTAGCCACGAACAGACCAGACCTCATCGACGGTGTCAGTGTTGAGACAGGGATTAGTGATCATGATGTTGTCATTACGACTATGGTTACGAAAGTTAAAAAGTCGGTCAAGATGGCTAAGAGCAAATAAGCAGTTGTTAGCATCCCACTTCCGTTACGATGGACGTGGAAAAATTAGGGGCAAATTTTAAACACATTGTAAATCACGCTTTGGACAAGTATGTGCCGAAAAAGTGGGTTACGGACGAAAAAGACCCACCGTGGTTTAACAGCGCAATTCGGAGAACGTTCAGGAAGCAAAGGCAGTTGCACTCTCGGTACAAGAAAGATTGGGGAACGAGGACAGGCAAAAGTTAGTAGAGATTCGTGCTGCTGTAAAAAGAGCGATGCGCGAAACATTCATCCACTACCACCGTCATACTTTAGCAAAAGATCTTGCTGAAAACCCAAGGAAATTCTGGTCTTACGTAAAATCGGTAAGCGGGTCGAAGACTTCCATCCAGTCACTCAGATCAGTCTGGCCTGGCAACGGAAGACAGCAAAACGAAAGCTGAAATCTTAAATTCAGCATTTGAGAAATCTTTCACGCAGGAGGATCGTACAAACATACCGCCATTTGAGTCTCGTACAGATTCCCGTATGGAGGACATAGTGATAGACATCCCTGGGGTTGTGAAGCAGCTGAATGGGTTGAAAATAAATAAATCGCCAGGTCCTGATGGGATTCCAACTCAGTTTTACATTTATCGCGAATCTCTTGACCAACGTAAAGTCCCGAGCGACTGGAAAAAAGCGCAGGTGCCGCCTGTACGTAAGAAGGGTAGAAGGACGGATCCTCAGAATTACAGACCAATATCCTTAAAATCGGTTTGTTGCAGGATTCTCGAACATATTCTCAGTTCGAATATAATGAATTTCCTTGAGACAGAGTAGTTGCTGTCCATGCATCAGCACGGCTTTAGAAAGCATCGCTCCTGCGAAACGCAACTCGCCCTTTTTTCACATGATATCTTGCGAACTATGGATGAAGGGTATCAGACGGATGCCATATTCCTTGACTTCTGGAAAGCGTTTGACTCGGTGCCCCACTGCAGACTCCTAACTAAGGTACGAGCATATGGGATTGGTTCCCAAACATGCGAGTGGCTCGAAGACTTCTTAAGTAATAGAAACCAGTACGTTGTCGTCGATAGTGAGTTCATCGGAGGTGAGGGTGTCATCTGGAGTGCCCCAGGGAAGTGTGGTAGGTCCGCTGTTGTTTTCTATCTACATAAACGTTCTTTTGGAAGGGAGTGGATAGCAATGTGCGGCTGTTTGCTGATGAGGCTGTGATGTACGAAAAGGTGTGGTCGTTGAGTGACTGTAGGAGCATACAATATACCTTGGATTTATGAGTGGAGTAAGGAATGGCAGCTAACTCTAAATATAGATAAATGTAAATTAATGCAGATGAATAAGAAAAAGAATCCCGTAATGTTTGAATACTCCATTAGAAGTGTAGCGCCTGACACAGTCACGTCGATTAAATATTTGGGCGTAACATTGCAGAGCGATATGAAGTGGGACAAACATGTAATGGCGGTTGTGGGGAAGCCGGATAGTCGTCTTCGGTTCATTGGTAGAATTTTGGAAAGATGTGGTTCATCTGTAAAGGAGATCGCTTATAAAACACTAATACAACCTATTCTTGAGTTCTGCTCGAGCGTTTGGGATCTCTATCAGGTCGGATTGAGGGAGGACATAGAATCAATTCAGAGGCGGGCTGCTAGATTTGTTACTCGTAGGTTTGATCATCGCGGGAGTGTTACGTAAATGCTTCAGGAACTCGGCTGGGAGTCTCTAGAGGAAAGGAGGCGTTCTTTTCTTGAATCGCTACTGAGGAAATTTAGAGAACCAGCATTTGAGGCTGACTGCGGTACAGTTTTACTACCGTCAACTTACATTTCGCGGAATGACCACAAAGATAAGAGAGATTAGGGCTCGTACAGAAGAAGGAAATGCATGAGCTCAAAAAGATTTGGAAGGAGTACTTTGAAGATCTGTTGAATGCCGTCAAGCGGGTAACTAACAGCGATGGAGAGCCTAAGGCAGCAGACGATTATAATAGTGGGGAAATTGATGATCTAACTTGGAATGAAGTGGAAGAAGCCATAAAGAGGATGAAAGGGGGCAAGGCACCAGGTTGGGACGCAGTAACAGTGGATATGATACGAGCAGCAGGAGAAGTAGGAACCCAGTGGCTATACAGAGTGCTGAGGGTGGTGTGGAAGGAGAACAGAATTCCTGAGGATTGGAAGAAAGGAATTATAGTCCCGATCTTCAAGAAAGGGGATAAAAGGAGATGTGAGAACTACAGAGGAATCACCCTGCTATGCCACTGTGGAAAAATCTATGAAAAGATCCTGGAGAAGAGAATAAGAAGCAGTATTGAAAGTAGACTGCAAGAGAAGCAGTATGGTTTCAGACCGGGAAGATCAACAACGGACCATATATTTGCGGTAAGGCAACTGCAGGAAAGGCACTATGAGTACGGGAAGGACTTCATTATGGCCTTTTTAGATATTGAGAAGGCGTATGACAGTATCTATAGGGACAAGCTCTGGGATGTGCTGAACGCAAAAGGGATAGATGAATAGATAACACGAAAAGTCAGAAAAATGTATGAGGGAAGTGAGAGTTGTGTGAAAGTGGGGAGGGAACGTACTGCATGGTTCAAGATGGAAAATGGGCTGCGACAGGGAAGTGCACTTTCGCCTTTATTGTTTATTATTGTTATGGATGAAATCCTACAGCAAGTATCAGATGCAATTGGAGATCATTAAATGAAAGCAGTGCTTTTTGCCGATGACCTGATGTTATGGGGAAATTGCGAGAAGGAGGTGCAAGAGCAGTTACATGTATGGGAGGCAACGGCAGCACAATATGGAATGCATTTCTCTGCAAAGAAAAGTGAAATAATTGTCACAACAAGGAAGAAGAATAGGCCAAATGTGGATATAACTTGTGGAGGAGAAAAACTACAAATAGTAGAGAACTTCAAGTACCTGGGAAGCATGATTGAAAGTAAGGGGGGAAACGGAATGGAAAAGCAGGGCAGTTCTTCAGATGCATTAGGGGGCTTATTTGGAGCAAGGAGGTGCCACAGAAATCCAAGGGAATTATATACCGACCCTACTTTGTCCCCACATTGGCATACGGAAGTGCGACATGGGTAATGCACAAAAGCGACAAAAGTAGAATACAAGCTAGTGAAATGAAGTTCCAGAGGAGCAGGTTGAGTGTAACAAGACGAGACAGATTGCGAAATGTGTATGTGAGGGAAAGACTAAAGGAGGAACCAGTACAGGACAGGATAGAAGAATCAAGACTGCAGTGGTATGGACACATGAAGAGAATGGATGAGGGAAGAATTCCAAAGAGGATGTTTGATCTGCAACTGGAGGGGAAGAGGCCCAGGGGAAGACCAAGAGATAGATGGGTGAAGGGAGTGAAGGAATGTGTGACGAGAAGAGGAGAGAACTGGACGAAGGTGGAAGAGGGGGAATGGTGGAAAGACAGAACACGATGGAGAGGCTTGTGTTCCCGACAGACCCAGCCAGTGGCTGGAAACTGTGCAAGATGACGATGATGACAGAAGCATATAGGCAGTTATTTTTCCCTCGTTCTGTTTGGGAGTGGAACAGTGAGAGAAGATGCTAGTTGTGATACGGGGTACCCTTCGCCACGCACCGTATGGTGGATTGCAGAGCATGTATGTAGATGTAGAAGGTTGATGCAGATGTGTAATTGCTAAAAATGGAACTACTTTATCAGCGCACTCTAACAGAAACCCAGTCGGTAGAGAGTTTAGAGTGGGAGGGGGGGGGGGGGGCTGTTCATTATTCAGTGACATTTTTACGTCCTTCATTCCTCGAGGGCATCTTCTTCCAAATTACTCCTGTTGGCAGCTGTTCTTCATTCGAATTATTAAACACTTACCGAATCTTCTCCGGTGAGAGAATTTGGGAAAACTGTGGTTGTTAACTTTGCTTTAGTGGGGCTTTCGTGGGTAACATTTTCTATTGCTGTCACGCGGTGAAGGTAACTCTTGCCGCTGGTGTACTTTACATACGACCAGAACCTCTCTGAATTTTTCTGTCAGCGTCTAGACAGGGTTTCACTCTGGAGACCACTGAAAACAACTACTAAGTATTGAGCCTATGTGAACGGTGACTATGGTTCGTGTAGCATCACATGAAATATTTACTCCTCTTCCTCAGACATACTGTATGTTGGAAGAACAGTGCGTCATGCATGAAGTGAAGGCTGTGCTGCTTTGTTGACTTATTAATCAGCACGTGACGCACAAGGGGGAGGACGCACCTGATAGGATTCCGTGGCACACCAATGCCATCTCCAGCGTCACAGTGGTTCGGGGCGCCGGCTTTGGCGGTCAAAGGCTGTTCCAATTAGCCGCCGCGCTTGCAGGTATACAGCTGCCATTGTGTGTGTGTGTGTGTGTGTGTGTGTGTGTGTGTGTGTGTGTATGCGCGCTTGTGGGTGCGTGGTGCCTACTACCACCAGAATATCCCACGCCCTCTTCAAGCAATTAACGTGACAAACAGACCGCTGTGTAACAAGCGATACATAAATCGTGGACTTTACGGAACAGCGCCAGTTTGATACGAGACAAATAAGTCAGTCGTAAAATTTGTGGCGCCAAACCTTATGGGCGTATAGAGCTAGACAAGCAACTCTGCTAATAAAAAATTGAAGCGCTTCAAGTTTACACGAGGGCGAGTCTCAAAGTAAAGGTAATACTTTGGAAAACAACTTCGTGTTGGGAAATCAACAGACAAGTAGCATAGTTTGCCTAAATAAACTTTTAATATGCATCCTGAAATGCACTGACACCATGTTGTTTACAGGCATACTATTTGTGATAGAACGTCCTCAGAAAACCGAGACAATGCGATTTTTCAAGTCAAGCTATGAATTTTTAAAAAATTTTGTTTGTCGCGAATATGTGTTACATAATAAGTTATGGTACATGCCTTTGAGAGGCTTTGATTTTCTTTTCCTGATTGTCTAAAGACGATTCTGCCGTCTGAGTCTGAAGTCCCTATACATTTTTGACCTTCGACGATAACCTCCCGCTCAAAGTATTCTTTGTGCGTTAGCCGACGATTCTTCTGTGCGTTTCAACCGTTCATTTGCGTTTCTGCAGACGATATCACTGTTCGGTAGAGTCATTCCAATCTGGTAGCTTTGCAATGATTCATCCAGGATCTATACCTTGGATGCCTTTAGAAACTGCATTATCTATTCTTAGCATTATCTCCTATGATTAGCTCTTCTGAATCGACCCATTATTTCTTACAACAAAATGTCAGTTGATACTTCGTATCCAAAGTAAGAGATATCAGATGGTCACGTCTGAAATATGGCAGGGAAATGCACTTCAGGCAAAAGTAAGATTTTTATGGCGGAGCACTTAGGAAAATAACCATGCACACCAATTTTGTTGAACGATCTGGCAGAAGGACTGCTAATCATCTGTGGCTCGTTACAGAGTAGTTTTTTCACTTTGTTAACTTTGTAATTGCATTACACCGATAATACCTGCTTTACTATTGAGTAGTATCCCGATGGAGCTCTTGGCCGACTTTGAACCTCAGTCTGTCAGGTTGGCTAGATGCAAGGGCAAACATATGACGTCTCTAGCCTTACCTGTCACATGCACAAACCACACCCTCTTGTCTATCATGCGACAGACCATGGCCCCGATTATGTTTGATGTCACAAACCAAGATGGCTGTAAGCCCCAACCTCTCCTCCAATATTACCACGAAACAGCAAATCACTGCCCAGTACTTCACGAGCCGTGAAATGAAACACAGTAATCACTATGCATATGTCGCTTTCGTAAATACCTGAACGATCTTTACACTCACTTGACGAAAGTCATGGGATAGCGATATGCACATACGCAGATGGTGGTAGTATCACGTACGCAAGGTATAAAAGGGCAGATAAACTGGCACAGCTGTAATTCGTGCTCAGGTGATTCATGTAAAAACGTTCCCGACGTGATTACGGTCGCACGACAAGAGCAAAAACTCTGAACGCGAAATGGCAATTGGAGCTAGACGCATCGGACATTCCATTTCGGAAATCGTTACGGAACTCAATATTCTGAGACCCACAGTACCCAGGAGTGTCCGAGAAATACAAATTTCAGGCGTTACCTCTGACCATGGACAGAGCAGTGGCCGACCAGTTTCACTTTACGAGCGAAAGAAGCGGTGTTTCCGTAGGGAAGTCGGTGTTAACAGACAAGCAATACTGCGTTAAATAACCGTAGAAATCAGTGTGGGACGTACGATGAACGCATGCATCAGGACAGTGTGGCGATGGCGAAATTTGACGCTAATTGGCTATGACAGCAGACGACTTCCGCGAGTGTCTCTGCTAAGGATTTCAAAAAATGGTTCAAATGGCTCTGAGCACTATGGGACTCAACTGCTGAGGTCGTTAGACCCCTAGAACTTAGAATTAGTTAAACCTAACTAACCTAAGGACATCACAAACATCAATGTCCGAGGCAGGATTCGAACCTGCGACTGTAGCGGTCATGCGGTTCCAGACTGCAGCGCCTTTAACCGCACGGCCACTTCGGCCGGCTGCTAAGGATTTCACCTGCAGTGCCGCTCCTGGGCTCCTAACCACACTGGTGGGGCCCCAGGCGACTGGTAATCCATGGGCTGGTCAGACGAGTTCCTGTTTCAGGTGGTTAGAGCTTATAGCAGTGTTCGAGTGTGTTACGGACCCTACGAAGCCACGGACTCAGTTTCTCAAGAAGGCACTGAAGAAGCTGATGGTAGCTCCATAATGGCGTGGGCTGTATTTACGTGGAAAGGACGGGGTCATCGGTTATATTCGGTTGTATTGTATTATATGTTAACCAGGGGCCTAGAAACTACAGAGAGGCTTAGTCACTGCCGCAGCCGCAGTGCTCCACAACCCCATCACGACTACCGCAGTCCACTTCACCCCTCTGCCACCTCACACCTAACATCGAACCCAGGATTATTGTGCGGTTCGGGTTCGGCCCCCGGTGGACCCCCCCCCCCCCATACCCCAGGGAACGTCTCACACCAGACGAGTGGTAACCCCTATGTTTGCGTGGTAGAGTAATGGTGGTGTACGCATACATGGAGAACTTGTTTGTGCAGCAATCGCCGACATAGTGTAGCTGAGGCGGAATAAGGGGAACCAGCCCGCATTCGCCGTGGCAGATGGAAAAGCGCCTAAAAGCCATCCATTGACTGGCCAGCTCACCGGACCTCAACACAAGTTCGCCGGGCGGATTCGTGCCGGGGACCAGGCGCTCCTTCCCAGTCCGGAATGCCGTGCGTTAGACCGCATGGCCAACCAGGCGGGCTTCTGTTCGGTTACTTGGAGACCAACTGCAGCCATTGATGGACTCCATGTTGCCAAACAACGATGCAATTTTTTTATTTATTTACACGTCAAGTTCCGTGGGACCCAATTGAGGAGCAAATCTCCAAGGTCGCGGAACATGTCAGTACATGAAATTACAACATAAAAGTAATAACAGATAAAAATAAAATGTTTTTGGACCCGAAAAGAGTCAATCCATAAGTTTAATTAAACGCAATCAACAATACAACAAGAATCAGCTTAACTTTTCAAGGAACTCCTCGACAGAATAGAAGGTGTGCCCCATGAAGAAACTCTTCAGTTTCGATTTGAAAGCACGGGGATTACTGATAAGATTTTTGAATTCGAGCGGTAGCTTATTGAAAATGGATGCAGCAGTATGCGGCAGACCTTTCTGCGCAAGAGTTAAGGAAGTCCGATCCAAATGCAGGTTTGATTTCTGCCGATTATTAACTGAGTGAAAGCTGCTTATTCTTGGGAATAAGCTAATATAGTTAACAAGAAATGACAGTAAGGAATATATATATTGAGACGCCATTGTCAAAATACCCAGACACGTGAACAGGGGTAGACAAGAGGTTCGTGAACTTACACGACTCATTGCCCGAACCGCCCGTTTCTGAGCCAAAAAAATCCTTTTAGAATGGGAAGAGTTACCACAAAATATAATACCATGCGACATAAGCAAATGAAAATAAGCAAAACATACTAATTTTCGTGTCGAACGATCACCCACTTCAGATACCGTTTCGAATATTAAGAATGGCAGCATTAAGTCTTTGAATAGGATCCTGAACGTGGGCTTTACACGACAGTTTACTATCTATCTGAACATCTTGAAATTTGAACTGTTCAGTGTCACTGAGGATACGCCCATTCTGTGAAATTAAACTTCAGTTTTCGTTGAATTGTGTGTTAGAAACTGTAAAAACTGAGTCTTACTGTGATTTAACATTAGTTTATTTTCTACAAGCCATGAACATAGGTCACGAACTGTACTATTTGAAACCGGGCCGATGTTGCACACAACATCATTTACTACCAAGCTAGTGTCATCAGCAAACAGAAATATTTTAGAGTTACTTGTAATATTGGAGCGCGTATCATTTATATAAATAAGGAACAGGAGTGGCCTCAACACTAATCGCTGGGGCACCCCCCACTTGGCAATACTCCACTCAGACCCCACATCACAGCCATTCTCAACATTGTGAATAATGACCTTTTGCTGTCTGTTCCTACAGTAAGAGGTGAACCAATTGTGAGGTACCCTCTGTATTCCGTAATGGCCCAACTTCTGGAGCAATATTTTGTGATCAACACAATCAAACGCCTTAGTTAAATCAAAAATTATGCCTAGCATTCGAAACCTTTTGTTTAACCCCTAGAGTACCTCACAGAGAAAAGAGAATATAGCATTTTAAATTGTTAAGCGACTTCTAAAGCCGAACTGTACATTTGGTAGCAAATCATATGATATAAAATGATCGATTAGCCTTACATAGACAGCCTTTTCTATAACTTTAGCAACAAATGCCATAAAAATAAGTCTAAAATTGTCTACATTATCCCTTTCTCCATTTTTATAAAGCAATATACATGAGAGTCCTTAGTCTTCAGTGATTTAATTATTGACTCAATTGCCCCCTTGTTTGCGTCAAAAAGAAGTGTTTCGACCTCAATCTCGGAAAGGCATTTGCCAAGAAAGTTATATGATTCCCTGTAGAAACTAAATTTTTATTTAATTCACCAGCAACGCTCAGAAAATGTTTGTTAAATACTGTACATATATTTGATTCATCAGTAACAGAAATAATTTACTACTAACTGACTTTATACCATCGACCTTGTGCTGCTGACCAGACACTACCTTCACAACTGACCATATGGTTTTAATTTTATCCTGTTAATTAGCAGTTGTGCTTGCATATCACATACTCTTTGCCTTCCTAATAACATTTATAAGCACCATAGACAACTATTTGTAGCTTGATTGTGACTACTTCTGACAGTTTGATATAATTCTCACTTCGTTCTACATCTTATCCCCCTCCCACTAGTCAGCCACCTGTGCTGCCTGTTACTGTTAGTACCCCATTTAGAACGTTCTAATGAAAAGCAACTCTCAAAGAGCATGAGAAATGTGTTAAAGAAAGCTATATGTTTATCATCTACTTCACTGGCACTATAAATATCCTACCTCTCTGGTTCCTTGATGAGGCTCAAAAAACTCTGTTGCTCTTGGATTAACATTCCCACATAAGTTGTAATTATACATGACATTTTTGAGTACAAAAGTCTTTTAGTGTTAAAATTTGTGCATCATGGTCTGAAAGGCCATTCACCCTTTTACTAACAGAATGCCTATCTACTAAGGAAGAATGAATAACAATATTGTCTATGAATGTGCTATTGTTCCCCTGCACCCTAGTTGCACAAAACACAGTCTGCATCAGATCATATGAATTTAGGAGATCTACCAACACTCTTTTTCTTCCACAATCATATACAAAATTAATATTGAAGTAACCACATATAACTAACTTCTGGTACTTCCTACAAAGTGAATCAAGAACCCTCTTTAGCATGAGCGGAAATGCTCTGAAGTCAAAGTTAGGGGACCTATAAACAACAACAGTTAGAAGCTTAGTTTCACTAAATTCAACTGCCCCTGCACAACATTCAACTATCTGTTCAGTACAGTGCCTTGATACATCTATGGACTCAAGTGGAATACTGCTTTTTATGCACGTAGCCACATCCCCACCCCACAAGGAACTCTTTGAAAATGAGCCAGCTAATGTGTATTCTGGTAAAGGAAGCCTCTGAATTATCAAATTATTTAAGTGCTGCTCCGATATACCAATAATTTCAGAGTCAAAGACGTGAGGCTTGGACGAACGACGTAAGCACACTCACGTATGACAAATCACTTGAGTCAATAACACAGGAAGAAAGACTGAAATTAATGAAAATCCACTAATAAGTTAGTTTTACAGCAAATATCAACAAAATTAACTTTAAAATAAGTAACTGAAGAATAAAACTTTATAAAATATTGACAAGCATTTTCAACAGCAGCGTAACACTCGTGACGCCACACCAAATCGTCGTGTCAGTAGGCCACAACTGGACAATAAGGACAATTCGAGTGAATGGTTTGGCACCCAGATCGCCCGATATGAGTTCCATCGAACATTTGAGGGACGTAATCAAGAGGTCAGTTCGTACGCTAAATCCTGCATCGGCAACACTTCACAACCGCTGACAGCTGTAGAAGCAGCTTGGTTAAATAATTCTGCAGGGGACTTGCAACGACTTGTTGAGTCCATGCCTTGTCGATTTGCTGCACTACGCCGGAAAAAGGAGTTCCACCACGGTGTTAGGAAGTAACTCATGACTTTTGGTGTCACATTGTAATAGCTATGAGAAACATGAAAAAATGTTTATGTCAAATAGTGCAGCTATCAGCTCACATAAGCACACATAACATCAGGAGAAAGAAAACTGGCGTTCTACGGATCGGAGCGTGGAATGTCAGATCCCTTAATCGGGCAGGTAGGTTAGAAAATTTAAAAAGGGAAATGGATAGGTTAAAGTTAGATATAGTGGGAATTAGTGCAGTTCGGTGGAAGGAGGAACAAGACTTCTGGTCAGGTAACTACAGGGTTATAAACACAAAATCAAATAGGGGTAATGCAGGAGTAGGTTTAATAATGAATAGGAAAATAGGAATGCGGGTAAGCTACTACAAACAGCATAGTGAACGCATTATTGTGGCCACGACAGATACGAAGCCCACGCCTGCTACAGCAGTACAAGTTTATATGCCAACTAGCTCTGCATATGACGAAGAAATTGAAGAAATGTGTGATGAGATATAAGAAATTATTCAGATTGTGAAGGGAGACGAAAATTTAATAGTCATGGGTGACTGCAATTCGGCAGTGGGAAAAGGGAGAGAAGGAAACGTAGTAGTTGAATATGGATTGGGGCTAAGAAATGAAAGAGGAAGCCGCATGGTCGAATTTTGCACAGAGCACAACTTAATCAAAGCTAACACTTGGTTCAAGCATCATGAAAGAAGGTTGTATACATGGAAGAAGCCTGAAGATACTGACAGGTTTGAGATCGATTATATTATGGTAAGACACAGATTTAGGAACCAGGTTTTAAATTGTAACATATTTCCAGGGGCAGATGTGAATTCTGACCACAATCTATTGGTTATGACCTGTAGATTAAAACTGAAGAAACTGCAAAAAGGTGGGAATTTAAGGAAATGGGACCTGGATAAACTGACTAAACTAGTGATTGTACAGAGTTGCAGGGAGAGCATAATTGAACAATAGGCAGGAATGGGGAAAAGAAATACAGTAGAAGAAGAATGCGTAGCTTTGAGGGATGAAGTAGTGAAGGCAGCAGAGGATCAAGTAGGTAAAAAGACGAGTTCTAGTAGAAATCCTTGGGTGACAGAAGAAATACTGAATTTAATTGACGAAAGGAGAAAATATAAAAATGCATTAAATGAAGCAGGCAAAAACGAATACAAACGTCTCAAACATGAGATCGAAAGGAAGTGGAAAATGGCTAAGCAGGCATGGCTAGAGGACAAATGTAAGGATGTAGAGGCCTATCTCACTAGGGGTAAGATAGATACAGGAAAATTAAAGAGTCCTTCTGAGAAAAGAGAACCACTTGTATGAATATCAAAAGCTCAGATGGAAACCCAGTTCTAAGCAAAGAAGGGAATGCAGAAAGGTGGAAGGAGTATATAGAGGGTCTATACAAGAACGATGTACTTGAGGACAATATTATGGAAATGGAAGAGGATGTAGATGAAGATGAAATGGGAGATACAATACTGTGTGAACAGTTTGACAGAGCGCTGAAAGACCTGAGTCGAAACAAGGCCCCGAGAGTAGGCAACATTCCATTTGAACTACTGACAGCCTTGGGAGAGCCAGTCCTGACGAAACTCTACCGTCTGGTGATCAAGATGTATGAAACAGGCGAAATACCCTCAGACTTCAAGAAGAATATAATAATTCCAATCCCAAAGAAAGTAGTTGTTGACAAATGTAAAAATTACCGAACTATCAGTTTAATAAGGCACGGCAGCAAAATACTAACGCGGATTCTTTACAGGCGAATGGAAAAACTAGTACAAGCTGACCTCAGGGAAGATCAGTTTGGATTCCGTAGAAATGTTGGGACACGTGAGGCAATACTGACACTACGACTTATCTTAGAAGCTTGGTTAAGGAAAGGCAAACCTACGTATCTAGCATTTGTAGACTTAGAGAAAGCTTTTGACAATGTTGACTGGAATACGCTCTTTCAAATTCTGAAGGTGGCAGGGGTAAAATACAGGGAGCGACAGGCTATTTACAATTTATACAGAAACCAGATGGCAGTTATAAGAGTCGAGGGACATGAAAGGGAAGCAGTGGTTGGGAAGGGAGTGAGACAGGGTTGTAGTCTCTCCCCAATGTTATTCAATCTGTATATTGAGCAAGCAGTGAAGGAAACAAAAGAAAATTTCGGAGTAGGTAACAAAATCCATGGAGAAGAAATAAAAACTTTGAGGTTCGCCGATGACATTGTAATTCTGTCAGAGACAGCAAAGGACTTGGAAGAGTAGTTGAACGGAATGAATAGTGTCTTGAAAGGAGAGTATAAGATGATCATCAACAAAAGCAAAACGAGGATAATGGAATGTAGTCGAATTAAGTCGGATGATGCTGAGGGAATTAGACTGGGAAATGAGACACTTAAAGAAGTAAAGGAATTATGCTATTTGGGGAGCAAAATAACTGATGATGGTCGAAGTAGAGAGGATATAAAATGGAGACTGGCAATGGCAGGGAAAGCGTTTCTGAAGAAGAGAAATTTGTTAATATCGAGTATAGATTTAAGTGTCAGGAAGTCATTTCTGAAAGTATTTGTATGGAGTGTAGCCATGTATGGAAGTGAAACATGGATGATAAATAGTTTGGACAAGAACAGAATAGAAGCTTTCGAAATGTGGTGCTACAGAAGAATGCTGAAGATTAGATGGGTAGATCACATAACTAATAATGAAGTATTGAATAGGATTGGGGAGAAGATAAGTGTGTGGCACAACTTGACTAGAAGAAGGGATCGGTTGGTAGGACATGTGTTGAGGCATCAAGGGATCAACAATTTAGTATTGGAGGGCAGCATGGAGGTTAAAAATCGTGGAGGGAGACCAAGAGATGAATACACTAAGCAGATACAGAAGGATGTAGGTTGCAGTAGGTACTAGGAGATGAAGAGGCTTGCACAGGATAGAGTAGCATGGAGAACTGAATCAAACCAGTCTCAGGACTGAAGACCACAACAACAACAGCACCATCAAAAATATGTAGACATCTCAACAGGCAGTGATTCAACATCCAAAATACATCAGCAAAACAGACGCACACACACACACACACACACACACACACACACACACACACACACACACACTGCCTCTCACAAGCTTCATACAATGGACTTACATGCCAAGCATCAGATGTAAACTTCTATAATTCTGTCTCTGTGCCACACTTCGTGTAGTGTACATTGGAATCACAAATTAAATATTTTCCAGAAGTGAGTTGTTCTATGATATTTGTCAAATGCCACAATGTTAATTCAGATTCTGAAATTTAAGAAAAACTACAGCAGAAATCCAAAATGCACTGTTTATGTTGTGAGCGACGTGTGAGTGCTATTCTGTCATTCTGCGAAACGGATTAATCTATGTACCCTTTACCCTGTGGCTCCTGCAAGATGCAATTTCCACCCCCACACTACTACAGTAGGCAGAAAGACGCTCCTAATGTTCTAAAGAGAAATACCTGGAAAACGTTCAGCAATAAATATCTTCTGGAGTCGTCTGCTGTAAGTAAATGACACAAAAATTCACAAATTTCTTACGTAACTATTGGGATACTTGGGTACTGGAGTAGTGCTAGTTAGTGTAAGAAAAACATGAAATTGACGAAAATTATTATTTTTCTTTGCAAAAATTCTGGAAAATCACAATGGCACTTTTAGTTATGAACTGAACAAGTTATTTCCAGGTTCTTTTCGGAATGTGAAGTTACCTCTTAAGGATAGGGTGGCCTAATGAAATTTCTATACAAAGTTTAAGATTGTTATTGACTTGGCAGAATGGCTGAGAGCCGTGTCTACTCAACTTGAATAATTATCCATTAGAATGTTGCTAGGCACGGTCGAAGATGTCGTGTGTGAAATGCATCGAAGTGTACTGTTGTGGAGGAAATATGTGGCTCGCAAGAGCTGTAGCGCACAATACCGAAGCTGCGATGACTGCTGTCTGTGCCGCTCGCTGCTGACAAATAAGGTAACTCTCATTCTATCTGGATTGACCTTTGCGAATAAAACTCTCCCTGCACCTTGATGAAGTCAAGGACTCCTGTTCGCCCCTAGTCTAACTACTGGCGTGGTACACCAGTCAGATAACCAGTCCACTGGGATGCCACTCAAAAATTCGCTTGCAGGCGTTTAACTATAACTCTGTCTGTGCACACCGCACAATAAGTGTGGCGGCAAACACAGTGAACAATGCTTAATCACAAGGACTCAATATAGAGTCGCACTCTGATTCGCTCTCGACAGACGTGCTCTCCGAGTGAAGTACTGAGGAGAGACTTGTTCCTCGCTCTTTAAGTACACATACGAGCGCACACGCTCTTGTTACATGTTCTCGCTCCAAGAGCCACAATGGAACGGCCCCTCTCCACGCCAAACGTGAAGGGGTATATCTTTCGGTCTCTTCCATTACTCCTTCAGCTCAAGGAGTCAAGAATATCGTCTTCCAATCAGCATTGATCTTCTAAAACGGGAGAATGACGTTTCGTTTAAGGCGACCAATCCGGAAATCTGTAGCATCGGCGTTTGGTGTTTGCTGTCTCTCTGTGAAAACCTCTGAAGCTGCGTGCTATATTTGTAAAGAATGCGTAGGCTGGGCGCTCCCACTCAATGTAGCAGAATTTGCTTTTAAGCCAAACACGAGGTCATTCTCCCTTTCACTCCGGCAAATGCTGTCTGGTCTACTGGCCAACGTAGATAGGTTGATTCCTCCTCTGAAGGGACCAGCCTCCTAGCATGCGGTTTGCCTCTCCCGAACTAAAAGCTTTTGTGACCGTCGTGTCTAGAATGTGTGTGTGTACACCAGCCTCGAGTATTTCAACCTCAGTGCGCACTTGTGATTTACTTGTTATTTGCATATCGTTTACATAAATTTATACATTATCTTATCGAGTTTGGGTTCAAATGAAGTGTCTTGATGTGCGGAATATGGTTGTGAGGGTGGAATATGTAAGCAATGAAGGTCAGGAGATCATGATGTCTTACAATATAAGTATCATAATATTATTTACACTCACAAACGTGCACAAACACAAGTTGTCAAAACTGATACCTAAAACGTAGTTCTGGACTCTCAAACTAAATGGCACAATGCTATTTATGTGTCTCAACTGTTTGAACAGACGTGTGTCTGCAAAATACCATTCTGAGGAGATAGTTAAAATTTGATTTTAAGCCTAAATTACGCGATGTACCAAAATGAACATGACCAAGTTTGTAGCTGCACAAACATGTTTGCTAAAAATACTATGTAAAGCACGCAAGCATACAATGAAATAGCCTGAATTACTGACAGCTACTGCAATTAATTTCATTTTTAATCCTGCACCAGTCACAAGACTCAGTTGATGCCCAAATTAAATTTTTCTACTGATGTACTTTATATGTGCATTACTTGCAAGTTGTATCATTTACACGTTTTTATGTTGTGTCCGATCATGTAAGCTGATACGCACAGTATTTTACATAATCATTTAATTTTGTGATTTTGTTTGCTAGTAAAGGTCGTTCAAATACTTTTTAACATGGTAGCTACATACCGACTGTTCTGTTTCATTTGTTGCTAAAGTAAGGCTCTGTGATTTACTGTATCTTGCTAATATACTGCACTGTGATTGGAGAAGAGGGGCAGTGCTTACCACCATCTTGGTTTCGATGTCATAGACAAAGGGGAATAGTTTCTCACATGATAGATAAGGGGTCATAGCTTGTGCCTGTAATCGGTAAGGGGTGGGTCAGGTCTGGGGATCGAGGGGGGGTGGGGGGACAGGGCATCATGCATTTGAAGACATGTGTGGAAGAACGGACTAACCCTCAAATATAAAAACTTAGAGATAAGTGTTGCCATCTGTTGCTGGGTATGGGGCATATCAACTGACATTGGTCTCACACCTAAATATCCTAATGTGATATTTAGGGTTGAGACCAATGTCAATTTGGATAGTACCTGTGCCCAACAACAGATGGCAACATCTCTAAGCGATTACATTTGAGGGTTAGCCTGTTCTTCCACACACATCTTCATTTGCCCCTGGCATGTATCCAACCGACAAGCAAAGTTCAATGTTGGTCACAGGGGCCTTACTTATGCTAATGTAATGCCACTGTGTGTAATGTGAGTCCTTCAATTGACAGTTGGAACTTGGTTCTTACAACAGAATTAATATCATTTTTCTTCGCATTGGGCCACAAACTTGTGATGGTCAGCCCAGTTTTGAATTTTGATTCATCAGTGCTAGTTTTATGTATGACAGACTGCCACAACGGCTAAATTTGCACACCAGTTTCTCTGAATTTCTGTGTGTGTGTGTGTGTGTGTGTGTGTGTGTGTGTGTGTTTGTGTGTGCATACGTGTGAACGCTTCATGGTGAGTAGTGTTACTCGCTTCTCGTGGCCATGAACGACGAAATCTGAGACATCTGCTGTAAGTAATTAATCCTCTATCACTACACACTGCATTGCACAGTAACATATTCATTGCGCTGCTTTGTACTATAAGTTTTGAGGTATGTTCCTGTACCCAAAGTGTGTCTTGCGGTAATCAGAGTTCAAGTGTGGAGCATCTTCTTCAAATAATATTCGAACAATCTGAATGTTGCATGAATTAGAGCCATATTCAAAAGTGTCCAAACAATATAAATTTTTTGCATCATGTTCAAAAGCACTCAAGTGACTTGAAATTTACATCATGATCAAAACTATCTGAATAAGTTGATATATTTGTTCAAAGGTACGTGAATCGGAATTTTGCATCAATTTTTATCGTGTTCAAATATTTCCGAATGACCTGTTGGATGTTTTAATACTGCTCCATTATTTACTACACTACTTGCGGATGTATGTCAATTATTTAATAATACTTGACAAAGTAATACTTTATGTTTCTATAAATCATTCAGGATAGTATTGGGAGTTTCGTAATGCATATGATGATTCACGCCAGTTCGTTTGTCTTTGTTTGGCATAATATGACATACATGCTGATACCTTGGGAGACAGACAGTCTGGCATCGGCATATCTGAAGTAGCTCACTGGGAGTTTTGCTCGTTCCTATAATTCTTGTCTCGCTGACATTCAATACATTTTACTCTAAATTTGCCGTAAAATGTCACACATACTGAGACTTTGGGCAAGCATCAACAAGCCTGAACTCACTAGCTACACGTTTTTCATGTTGAAACTTGTCCTGGCTTTTCAATTCGGTGAAAGGTGAAACGCTAGAAATTACATGAGTGAGCATGCACAGATGTCAGCAACTGCTGAGTCAGCTGGAAGTGGGTTATAAAAGCGGGAGCAGCCATTTGTGGAAAATTATTGCTCCCAGACCGTCACAACCATCGTTCAACGCCTTCTTTGGACATGCACACAACATTCAGAACACGTAAGTGCAACATATATATCATGATTAGCAATTTTACATCTTTCATCTACGTTTTTTTTTTTTTATTTTTTTTTTTTTTTTTACCTGATTCATTGTCGTAGAATGTGTAAGCTAATTGGAGGCAAGAAAGGAGTGACTGTCTTCTAGTTAATCGAGACAAAATTCAAAGACTTTGTGCAGTGCAGCATCTCATAAAATAAATGTAAGTCTGGCATACGTGCCTTATCTTCAAGAGACTGGTCCTTCCAGAAAGTTTATCGTTCGACCGTGTGTTCACGAAGGTTGTCCCAATTTATTTTTCCCCATTCTCCTAATGTGATCCAGACCATTTCAACAAAGTTCTTTTAGAGAAATGATCTGTAGTGTGTGTCATTCCTTTCGACAGCGCCAGTTAATTCAGACCTTGATATATCTATGAATGCAGCTACAATGTTTTTTTTTCCAAATTCACCTACATGCTGTTATTCAGGGAATGCTTTTCATTCATTATTGCAGAATCTGCAAGCTGCAGTTGTTGAATGTACCTAAATGGGGCAGCAGTTAAAGGACTGATATGGTTGTCGTCTGTAGTCACGGTGTTGGAGCAGCGACCGACAAAAATTCCCAACGAACAAATCTCTTGGTAGGCTGAACATCGTGAACATCATCATCAACTTGTAGACAAAGCTAGTAATACTATTGTATTAATACGAAGTTATCAATAGTGGGAGAACTGTAACCAAAATCCGTTAATTTAGATGCAAGCAGTTGACTTGAATTGGCTGCTGGTGAGGCCGCATTTGTAAGTCGAATGTGTACAGTTGCAATAGCTAACAGAGTTTGAATTAAGAAGCCTATTTTCATGTTTCTCAGAACAGAACTCGTATGATACACTAACTTACTACTATCAGTCCCTCTAACATCCAAGCTTTTCTTGGCCATGTCAAGCAAAGGCAAACAAATGTACCTCAGTAGAAAAACGATAATTAGTACTCAATTAATGTTACTAATAATGTAATTGCGGCTGAACATTCGAAATATGTTAAATAAAAACACGTCTTGTGCTCTTTGAGCCCACAATAGAAAAACAACTACGAAGTTTGTTTGATATTTTACAGAAATGATACGAAACGCTCAGAAAGTGGCGCATAGATGTCAGAATACATCACTGTGAATAAACAAGGAGAAATACATTCTCTGCTGCATAAGGCTGTTAAAAAAACTTGAGACTTTTCAAGAGACAGATTCCAGCTGGGTGTTGAAGGAAACAGTTTAACTGACTCATGTCAATGAAAAAAGAAGGTATTTTTAAATTATTCATTTGTGTGTCCATAGATCAAAAGTACCCTCATGAATCAGAAGGCGTTTTATGTAGGACAATATCCAAAACTGCCAGATGCGATAGCAAGTAGACATGCAATAATAAACGTCGAACTAAAGGAGAATGGCTGTTTTAAGGTTTATGTACTGCAAGGTAGGATGCACAACATGATTCCTAATATGGGCAGCATGATACAAATCCAACTTAGCCAAAATACTGTCCCATGCAGGGCTGATATGTTTACGTTTTCGAAAAACGGAATGAAGACTTATCCGTAAATGTCAACAACATCTGATACTTCGTTCATGAACGGGTTGTCATAAATCACAAGAAAGATGAGAAAGAATTTTAAGCTGAAGTGCTACGTGTCGCAAAGTACCGTCATGTGAAACATGTAAATATCTAGAATTGGAGGTTATTGCTTAAAACGTTTGTAGCATTACTGCACATATTGAGTTCATCGTGGTATGTGACATGGTCTATGTTATTTACATTCCAAAAAAAAGTCAGTCAACTGCTGACATTGTAAACCAGTCAACAGAAAAATACAATGTGGCAAGGTCTAGCGTATCAAATTTACCAGGTACAAACTGAAACTCAATTTATGATGATAGAGTAGCATACACAATTAAATATAGCCCACTAATACACTGCAGCTCTTACCAGGGATGTTCCCAATTCAGACTGTACAGAGGCAGTGGCTGTATGAAATAGTTTACTAAAAAGCTGTATGTATTTGTGAGACTCTAAGTGACTTTCTATTGCAACATAAAAAGATGAAATTAAGCCCCGAAGAAGAATTAGCATTTCACTTAACTGAGATTTGCCAGATGTACTGTTCAAAGCAGACATAACTGCCATTTCACTGGGAAAAAGAGGGTTGCTGCTCATGCCACCTGCAATGCGACCTACAGGCCTCAATATACAGTCCCTGACATATTCCACAATTTTATTCATTAAAATGGCCCTTATTTCCTGATAATGCACATATGTGAACAAATGATGGTACGTGGTAATGAAAAACTTCGACTTAGACTGAATCCCGATCCCATTTTTCTGCTTCCATGCAATATCGAAAATGTAAATGATTTACAAAAATTATATCAGTAACGGAAGAAGCTACAAGCCGATTTGTCGATTCACTAACATTCGTAACGTTATCCCTTGGAAAGTGTACGTCTTACCTGATAATGGATGAACTGAAGCTAATGAGGGCATATTTTATGGACAATCGTGAGTTTAATTTAGTTTAATCAGAATGGCAATTGGTCATAAGGATTCATAACCAATTAATCGTCTTTACTGGGAGATCAATTACCAGAAATTAAGAAGTTTGCAAGTTTGGCAACAGACGAAACTATAACAGAAGCTAATTATCAAGAGTTTTCGGTTTATGGAATGTATTCGAGTGTAAGATAATAGAAGAGTACTTCAATTCATACGTGAAAATTCATAAAGTCAACTTACTAAAGCCGACTGGAAGCTTTACTCCACCCTGGCGACTTTCGACGAACAAAATTTCCCCATTTGTGACGAGGTCGAATATCTTACAAACCTTATCCTTGCCGCCACAGAACGTTCCATTCCTCGCAGTTCCTTTTTACCACGTCGTGATCTGACCTCTTGCTGGACTGAGGCGTGCCGCGACGCATATTGCGCGTGGAGACGTGCTCTTCGCAATTTTAACCGTCATACTACGATGGCAAATTGCATTCATTGTAAAGAGTTGCGTGCACAGTGTCGTTGCGTTCTTCGAGATAGCAAAAAAGCTAGCTGCATTTTATTCAGTAGTTCTTTTAATAGTTCCATTCCCTCGTCCGTCGTGTGGGCCAGTCCTCGACTCTTCTGTGGGACCAAGATCCATTCCCAAATTTCCGGCCTGATAGTAGCAGACGATCTCACTGTGGACCCTATTGCTATGTCCAACACCTTGGGCCGCCATTTTGCAGAGATATCTAACTCATCCCACTATCACCTTTATTATCCCTTCCTTTCTGTGGTTATCACTTATTATTATTATTAAGTGAAACACAAGAAAGGGATAATACAAGAAATATGTATATATTGATTTGTAGGTGGTCAAAGATAAATATAAAATTATGTTTCAAATGAGCGCCAGGCTCCCTACAAATTATTTCAAATGCTTTCGGCGAACTGTAATGCAGGCTAAGTTCACTGATGTAGAATAAATCGTATCTTTGAAAGTATGCATTTTTTTACGAAATGAAACTAGTGAAGCTTTGCACTTTAGTTAATTGAATAACTTGAAATGATTCTTTCTGCTCCGGCTGTGGTGATATGTTACACAAAAAAATAAATTTAAATACGTCGCGTAATGGCGCCCAATTGTTACCAGTCAAAGATCACTACTGATCGGTTCGCAGAGACTGAAAAAATGCTGAATAACTTCTTGCAATTATTAGTTCAGGAAGAATTGTTTGCATGGGTTCCTTAAGTAACACAATTCACTCACTTTTTGTAAATATATTTCCACTAAGCACAGAATACACATTTGAATTATTCGCTACGTACGAGAACAAATAGAACAAAAGCTACCGCTTTACAATAAGAAGCATACCTTACATACAGCTGTTAAATAAGTGATTTTAAATATCTTTTTTTCTCTTGTATATGATGACAAAGATAATAATGTTAGTTTCGAGAACGTTATGCACTACGATCTCTTCTAATATAAATAATCTCTTTTTATTACATTTGCAATCGATATAGTTTTCTTTGGAGCTAATTTAATACATTTTCATAAATGTTATATATGATATTACTCAGAGTCGTTTTATTATTTACTTCAAATATATCGGCTTGAATATTTCAAAAGAGACACTATAGACCCAGTCTTCCTCCATCGGAAAAGGGTGCAGTAGGCTTGGGCGAAACCCTTCTCTTCTAAGGATCGTGGGTGCTACGATGCCGCCTTAACTACAAGGGAGCTAGATCATGCTCTCACTTCATCCCGAACCTCCGCCCCAGGGCCAGACGATGTTCACATTCAGATGTTGCAGCACCTTTCTCTTCCGAGCAAGCACTTTCTGCTTCATACGTACAACCACACCAGGGTAGTGCGCACATTTCCCAGACGCTGTCGTGAAGCCACTGTCATACCCATGCCTATGTCCGGTAAGAGCAAACACCTTCCATCTAGGTACCACCCCCTTTCTTTCATCAGCTATTTTTTCAAGGTATGGCTCATGCCCGGCTGGTATGGTGGCTCGAGTGCCGCAATTTACTAATCACTGTACAGTATGGATTTCGAGCACGGCGTTCTGCAATTGACCATCTCGTCGCTTTGTCCAACCATGTCGTGAATGGTTTTCTGCGGAAACCCCAGACTGTGGCCGTGTTTTTCGATTTCGAGAAAACCTATGACACCTGCTGGAGTACTGGTCTCCTCCATACTCCCTACACATGGGGCTTCCGTGGCCGCATGCCCTGTTTCCTTCACGAATTATTAAAAGACCGAGTAATAAAGGTACATGCGGGTTCTGCGTTATCGGACATATTTATCCAGGAAAACGGTGTGCCTCAGGGTTCCGTCCTGAACGACGTCCTCTTTGCTATCACCATTAATCATATTACGGCCTGTCTCCAGCCGGGCATCTCCGGCTCCATTTTCGTTAATGATTTTGTCATCTATTGCAGTTCTCCACGGCCTTGTCTCCTTGAGCGGCACCTTCAGCGATGTCACGATCGTCTTTACTCATGGGGCATCGACAATGGCTTTCATTTTCCCACTGACAAAACCGTTTGTATGAATTTCTTGCGGCGCATCTGGTTTCTTTCACCTTCTTTACATCTTGGGCCTGTTAATCCACCGTTCGTTGGAACTACGAAATTACAGAACTATGCAATGAATTTTACCTGCCGGCCGGTGTGGCCGTGCGGTTAAAGCGCTTCAGTCTGGAACCGCGTGACCGCTACGGTGGCAGGTTCGAATCCTGCCTCGGGCATGGATGTGTGTGATGTCCTTAGGTTAGTTAGGTTTAAGTGGTTCTAAGTTCTAGGGGACTGATGAACACAGATGTTAAGTCCCATAGTGCTCAGAGCCATTTTTGAATTTTGCCTCCCATCAGAATAGTACACACGAAGAAGCCAATAATCAGAACCTTACCTGTGGCAGCTGCTGGATTCTCTGTTTTCCACGCTGGTAGCGGCTCTTCCTTCTGCAAGCGGACACGTGAACACAAGATAGGAAAATCTGAAGTTCCTGCATTTCCAGAAATATTCTCTAAAATATGTTATCTCTATATTGAGAGTGGTATCCCGTTGAGTTGTAGCGTGGCACACTTCAAGAATTAAGAATATCACTTTCCTCACTCTACCATGTTCCGCTGAACGTCAAGCGCAGGTGCGACTCCGTATCCGCTTAAGTGGCTCAGTCTCAGCCGGCAGATACCAACCTCCCCGAAAGTCTCTCAGAGTGTTCGCATAGCAGTAACCTGTTGCAAAATATCCCTTACTTTACATGCGTGAACTGCAAGTCCAGGGCGCAACACAAAACTCAGTGTCCGTTTTCACATGCAGAAGTGTTAGATGACAAGGATGCTGTGAAATAAATTTGAGATAGATAGAAATAAAATAGAGCCAACTAAAGCACCCACTACTTCTGAATCTTGTAATCACTCACGTCTCATCACTCAAATATACCTGATATAACTCTACATTGATAAAAATGAGAGGAGAAGGCCAAGACGAGTCTGCCGTCTCTCAAGATCTGCACTTTACAACAGATTCTTAGTTATTGTTTCATAAATTATTTCAAAGTATTTTTTTGGAGACATACTGTTGCATTTCCCGTTCTTCTCAGATCCAAGCTCCCATTCGACTCCTACAGATACGCAAGTGATGCTAAACATTGTGATTATTTATTACACTATTCATTTATGGCACTTACCTGCGGTGATATGACGGCAAACTTGATAAAACTGCAAATAAAAAGTAACAATACAGAATACGACAGTAAAGAAAATTGTCCGTAGAGTCACCTGCAGTTGCCATTCTCTTATTGTACTGATTGTCCATAATGGGGCATGCTAATAAATACAGGTGTATTTAATGTAAATGAAAAACACCAGTTTGCTTTTGTTC
Organism: Schistocerca piceifrons; assembly: GCF_021461385.2. Taxonomy (NCBI): domain Eukaryota; kingdom Metazoa; phylum Arthropoda; class Insecta; order Orthoptera; family Acrididae; genus Schistocerca; species Schistocerca piceifrons. The sequence continues at coordinate 59,638,602 of NC_060139.1, read as the reverse complement.
GACAATATTACTTTTATTGTTAACGGGTTTCGGCTTAGAAGGCCATCATCGGACATTTACTGAGTATTATCTCCAAAGATGGCCTTGTATGCCGAAAACAGGTTAACGATAAAAGTAATATTGTAGAACAAAAGCAAACTGGTGCTTTTCATTTATTATAATGTTGTTATTCCAAGAACCGACGGAAGATTTGTGTTAACATGATAGGTGTATTTCATTCGCATTGATCCATGATGAATTCAAGTCATGACCAATAATATAACAGTGACATCCTGTTTAAGTTAGTCTTGCATTCACGTTCTCTGAAGACGTTGACAGAGGTTACCAAAATTACACGCATATACTGTATTTGCTTGGAAATGGAATCAGTATGTTTCAAAACTTGTGCCGAAAACAAAAGGCTTCAAAGAGCAGCAAACGTATTACTTCAGTACCAGCATTCCCAAACGTTTAGAAGTAGAATATTTGTCACTGGGTGAGGAAAGCGAAAAAAAGAGAAGAAAACCGCATGGAACTGTATCAAATTTGTTGCTGTAGTAATTAAGGACATTGAATTGAAGTTATGTCCTAAGAGAAAAATTGATGACAAACTGATAACTTCAGTTTCTTACTGGCCACTGTAGAAAACGTACGACTAGAAAAGGAGACTCAATATTTAAAACCGACGTAAAATGTTGCTTCTTTCTGCAAGAGCTATGTTTGTTGCAGGAAGGATACTACAAATACGAAAACGAAAGTAGACAGTTAAACAGCATCCCTTGAAAGAAAAGTTTCAGGAGGAGATCTGTACTTGTTTTCTCTAGAGAAGTTTCTTATCAACGTGTATACCTTTAATAGAACCAAGGAACAGCAAATAAGTATTCGACATGAGATATTAGTGCTTACATCTTCCGTAACATTTACAATGATAATATTTTCATAACTGCGTTTTTTCTTTTATTATACTGCGAACCCATACAACGTTTTACGTACTAATCTCAGTTACTTCAGAATACCTGACGCAGGTAAAATGGTGTTGCGGGACATTTGGTTAATTTCTATGGCCTGAGTTTTGAAAGGGTTGCCGGGCTACAAAGGAGTCTGCTATATAATTGCCAGCAGTTATCTGCTGACAGCGCAGAATGAGAGGTACAGAGGCATTGCTGGAAGTTAAAGGGCCACCGCCAACTTAAGGCCATTTCCTCGCTTCAGCTCTCGCATAAAGAGGACACTGCTCCACGGCAGCTGCGCTGGCTGCCGACCTATGAGCAATTAGGGGGCTGCGTAGAGACCGCAGAATTGGGAAACCGCCCCGCATACAGGCGACAAACGTCCACTGCTGCTGCCGTCCACTTCCAGTTTACAACCTGTCCTGGCGGGCAGCGGAAGTGAGTAACAGCTTCCCGTGTTGGTGACACAAGCGCGTTCACACACACATACGAAGCGAGCGCTGAGGCAGGAAGATAAAGAGATTTCCAGAGCTTCGTTTGTTTTATTTATTTATTATTTGTTTGTTTGTGTCCAAAGGTGTGTGAAATCTTATGGCACTTAACTGCTAAGGTCATCAGTCCCTAAGCTTACACACTACTTAACCTAAATTATCCTAAGGACAAACACACACATCCATGCCCGAGGGAGAACTCGAACCTCCGCCGGGATCAGCCGCACAGTCCATTTGTTTATCAGGTTCCGTGGGACCATTCGAGCCACTCAGAACATAGTTTAAGGACTGCTATTTGGCAATTTTGTGAACAAATTAATTAATGAAAACTACGAAAAAATTGTGAGGAATAATACGACGCATTACAGACGAAAGGACTCACTAGCAACGAAGAACTTCGGTGTAGAAGAAAAGGAGTGAGCCACATGAGAACCTTTCAATTGAGATTTGAATTCTTGGGGTTTCATTACTCTTTTTCTCTCTCTTTCTGTTTTTATTACTATTATTGTCATTATGTCTTTTCTGAAAGCATTTTTATGGAGTGTAGCCACGTATGGAGTTGAGACGTGTATGATAAATAGTTTAGACAAGAAGAGAATACAAGCTTTCGAAATATGGTGCTATAGAAGAACGTTGAAGATTAGATGGGTAGATCACATAACTAGTGAGGAGGTATTGATTAGAATTGGGGAGAAGAGAAATTTGTGGCCCAACTTGACTAGAAGAAGGGATCGTTTTGTAGGACATATTCTGAGGCATCAAAGGATCATCAGTTTATTATTGGAGGGCAGCGTGCAGGCTAAAAATCGTAGAGGGAGACCAAAAGACGAATACACTAAACGCCCGCATCGCGTAGTCGTGCGGTAGCGTTCTCGCTTCCCACGCCCGGGTTCCCGGGTTCGATTCCCGGCGGGGTCAGGGATTTTCTCTGCCTCGTGATGGCTGGGTGTTGTGTGCTGTCCTTAGGTTAGTTAGGTTTCAGTAGTTCTAAGTTCTAGGGGACTTATGACCACAGCAGTTGAGTCCCATAGTGCTCAGAGCCATTTGAACCAATACACTAAACAGCCGGCCGGTGTGGCCGTGTGGTTCTAGGTGCTTCAGTCTGGAACCGCGCCACCGCTACGGTCACAGGTTCGAATCGTACCTCGGGTATGGATGTGTGTGATGTCCTTAGGTTAGTTAGGCTGAAGTAGTTCTAAGTTCTAGGGGACTCATGACCTCAGATATTAAGTTCCATAGTGCTCGGAGCCATTTCAACCATTTTTGAATACACTAAACAGATTCAGAAGGATGTAGCTTGCAGTAGGTACTGCGACATGAAGCAGCTTGCACAGGTTAGAGCAGCGTGGAGAGCTGCATCAAACCAGTCTCTGGACTGAAGACCACAACAACAACAACAACATTGTCATTATTCTGCCGGATGCCCATCCGGAAGCGTATTGAGAAAGAAATCTGCGGAAAGTGCATACCTTGTGTACATTGCTTAAGGAAGTGTCGCCACGTGTACATCGTTTCACTATCTAGTATTCGCTCAATGAATGTTGCAATTCTTTGTTGTCAACAACAGATTTCATCACGAATATATGTAGAAAGATACCGTAGTTAGGGTTCCGAGATACCTGAATAGCGGTCTACACGATGTTCGTGAACTGCCCTTCCTGGGCTAAGTATGTTATTAGCGAGTGCAGAGAGTTGCCCAAAACACAGCATTATACGATATAACAGAATGAAAACAAGTAAAGTAAATAAGCGTTTCGGTGTCAGAGGTGGCAGACGTCATTCTTATAGTGAAGGCAGCAGCATTCAGTTTCTGCAGAAGATCTTGAACGTGATACTTCGTAGAGAGGCTTCTATTACTCATATTCCGGTGAAATTAAAATGGTCCACTTAGTGTTTTGACCAAGAAGGACAATAAGATTTTTGTTATTGCAGTGTCTCTATTTTACAGCGTCTTTGTAGTTCGATGCAAATGTCCTGAAGACTACATGCCTGTCTGAAGAAACAGACGATGCTGATAATCTACAGCCGTACCAAATATATGAAACGTATTCGCAAATAGCAAATACTATTGTACACCAGCTGTACCATTTATTAGATTAGTTCAAATGGCTCTGAGTACTATGGGTCTTAACAGGTGAGGTCATCAGTTCCCTAGAACTTAGAACTACTTAAACCTAACTAACCTAAGGACATCACCCACATCCGTGCCCGAGGCAGGATTCGAACCGGCGACCGTAGCGGTCGCCCGTTTCCAGACTGAAGCGCCTAGAATCGTTCGGCCACACTGTCCGGCCATTTATTAGGAACTGTAAGCGTTAATTTGTTCTCTGGAAGCCACCAGCTGATGTTGCTAACTATCGTGTTAGCCATATACACTTATTCATTTGTATTAAATTTATGGATATCGCAAGAACACTTGTGTCATCTGCAAAAAGAGTTAATGTCTGACTCATCTGTCATGTTTAGTGTAATTATGATTGATATGTATCAAGTAAAGCGATGGACCCAGAAGACAACCCCTACCCCCAATGTACACGATTCCAGTCGTCTACAAACCTTTCGTTTAGAGGTGCGAATACCTCACACACACAAGAATATATCACATTTCCTACGGGTTTTTGGAGTAATACAATCGCTGCTTTCTGCAGTTCCGATTGAGTCTCCGAGGTAATGGCAACAAGTATAAAATTTCAACAACTCTATATAAATTACTAACGCACTTATAGCCTCTTTATCGTCCGTAGCAAATAGTAGTGAACAAGGTGTCATGACAACTTTTACTGTGCGTCAGCGTGACAAACGAACGCAGGACGGGAACACTGCCGGAATATTCGATCGCGGTAAGATCATAAATGCCTACCGCCCGTAGGCTTTACACGTCCTATCGCGCATTTGTGCAACGCTAATAACACATAATGCCCCACAGCTCTCAAATGATTCAGAAAAGACATTTAATCGAGGAAAGCTGTTACACTGATAAATTTTAATTTTACACTGGATTCTACCTTAAATCGTTGTCTTGTCGATGGTTCTGAATGCCCTCATAAATAGGCAATAGTAATTGTTTCTCTGATATCAACATCTGAATCTGTCTCTACATTCCACAGTCCACCATATTGTGGATGCAGGCAACTACTTTGCGTATCACTGTTACGTGCCTACCTTATCCCTCCCAGTTCCAGTCACGAACGGTGGCGGGAAGTACGACTATTGATGAGAATACGAGTGAGCTCGAATGTCTCTAACTTTATTCATTCACTCTCCTAGGAATTTTAACAGTAAATCAAGCCGTGATGCGTAACGTCTGTCTCCTATTCTTCTGCGACGAGAGCTCGATTATGAACTCCGTGACGCTTTCGTGTCTATGAAATGAACATATAACTAAACTGACTGCTCATCTTTCGAACGTCTGCATTTCCACAGTCAAACCTATTTCTTTTCTGTCCCAAAATGTATTCAAGTATAAGTAAAAATTCTTCCAGTGGATCTCAGTTTGGCATCCGTTATTCCTTTTTTTATGTAATAGATTCGGCTGGTTGCAGTGCTTGTTCTCAAATCTTGTACTCGTACAGCAGTAGGTATTTCCCCCTACGTATGAGCAATAGGTTACATATGTTTATGTTTAGGATCAATTGCCTGTCCTTGCATCAAGCGTCGATCCTCTGATGATCGTCGTGCGTTTTGCTGGTCATTGCGGCTCAGTACGAAGGGAAACTTTTTTGTATCATCAGTCTTCCTATTCTGTGCCAACCTCTTCGTCTAGGGTAATGGCTGGAACCTACGTCCTCAATTATTTGCTGAATGTATTTCTATCTCTGTCTTCCTCTACAATTTGTACCCTCTACAGCTCCCTCTAGTACAATGAAAGTCATTCTCCGATGTTTTAACTGACGTCCTACCATCCTGCCCCTTCTTATTGTCAGTATTTTAGTGTTTTCCATATATTCCATTCCTTACCGATTCCGCGGAGTACCTCCTCATCCCTTACCTTATTAGTCCACCCAATTTTCAACATTCTTCTGTAGCACTATATCTCAAATGCTTCAAGCCTCTTCTTTTCCGGTTTTCCCACAGTCCATGTTTCACTACCATACAATGCTGTGCTTCAATCGTACGTTTTCAGAAATTCCTTCCTCAGATTAAGGTATGTGTTTGATACTAGTAGTCTTATCTTGATCAGGAATGCCCTTCTTGCCAGCGCTAGTCTGCTTTTGATGTCCTCCTTGCTCCGACCGTCATGGGTTATTTTGGTGACTAGGTAGCGGAATTCCTTAACTTCATCTACTTCGTGATCACCCGTCCTGATGTTTAGTTTCTCATTGTTCTCATTTCTGCTACTTCTCATTACTTTCGTCTTTCTTCGATTTACTCTCAGTCTTTTCTTGTACGCTTTGACTGTTCATTTCATTCAGCACATCCTGTAATGCTTCTTCACTTCCACTGAGGATAGCAATGCCATCCGCGAATCGCATCATTGATATTCCTTGACCTTGAATTTTAATTCCACTTCTGAACCTTTATTTTCTTTCCATCATTGCTTCTTCGATCTGCAGATTGAACAGTTGGGGCGGAAGATTACACCCCTGTCTTACATCCTTTTTAATCCTAGACTTTGTACTTGATCTTCCACTCGAATTATTCCCTCTTTGTTTCTGTACATACTGTAAATTACATGTCTTTTCCTATAGGTTACCGACATTTCCCTCAGAATCGCGAACATCTTACAGTACTTTGCACTGACGAACTTTTTTTCCAGGTCAAGAAATCTTATAAACGTGCCTTGATTTTACTGTAGGTTTACTTCCATTATCAACCGCAACGTCAGAATTGCCTGTCTTGTGCCTTTGCCTTCTTAAAGCCAAACTGATCGTCATCTAACACATCCTCAATAGTCTTTGCCATTAATCTGTGTATTATAATCGTCAGAAACTTGGATGCATGAGCTGTTAAGCTGACTGTGCGATACTTCTCGCACATGTCGGCTCTTCAAATCTTCGAAATTGTGCAGATGATATTTTGCCGAAAATCAAATGGTATACCACCAGACCCATACGTTCTACACACCAACGTGAGTAGTCTTTTTATTGCCACTTTCCCCAGTGATTTTAGAAGTTCTGTTGGAATGTTATGTGTTCCTTCTGCCTTATTTGACTTTAAGTCTGCAAGATCTCTTTCAAATACTGAGTCTAATACTGGATCCCCTATTTCCTCTATATCTACTCCTGTTTCTTCTTCTATCACGTCCTCCGACAAGTTCTGTCCCTCATAGAGGTCTTCAGTGTATTCTTTCCACCTATCCGCTCTCTCCTCTCCGTTTAACAATGGTTTTCCCATTGCACTCTTAATGTTACCTTCCTTGCTTTTCGTTTCATCGAAGGTTGTCACTCCTTCCAACAATCACTTCGTTTTCGATTTCTTCGTGTTATTCATGCTGCCATTCCGCCGTACCTCCCATCCACTTCCTTTTTATTTCGTTCCTAAGTGACTTGTATTTCTGTGTTCTTGATTTTCATTGAACATTTTTGTACACCTGAAGTATTTCTTCTGTTAGCCAAGTTTCTTGCAGTTATCTTCTTTGTACGACTGATTTCTTTCAAACTTCTATGATTGCCCTTTTTAGAGATGTCCATTCCTCTTCAACTGAACTGCCTACTGAGCTATTCCTTATCACAGTATCAACAGCCTCAGCGAACTTCAAGCGTACCTTCATTCGTTAGTATTTCCATGCGCCATTTATTTGCGCATTGATTCTTCCTGACTAGTCTCTTAAGCTTTAGCGTACTCTTCATCACTACTAAATTGTGATCTGAGTCTATATATGCTCCTGGGTACGCCTTACAATCAAATATCTGATTTCGGAATCTCCGTCTGATCATGATATAATATAAATGAAATCTTCCCGTATCTCCTGGCATTTTCCAAGTACACCTCACCGAGCGAGATTGTGCAGTGGTTAACACACTGGACTCGCATTCGGAAGGACGACGGTTCAAACTCGAGTCCGGTCATCCTGATTTAGGTTTTCAGTGGTTTCCCTAAATACCTTCAGGAAAATACCAGGATGGTTCCTTTGAAAGGACACGCCTGACTTCCTTCCCCACCCTTCTCTAATCTGGCGAGATGGATGACCTCGCTGTTTGGTCCCCTCCCTCAAATCAACCAACCAATCAAGTACAACTTCCTCATGTGATCCTTGAACAGAGTATTCGCTATTACTGGCTGAAATTTATTACAGAACTCAACTGAGCCTTCTCCTCTCCCATTCCTAGTACCAAGTCCATATTCTCCCGTAACCCTTTTCTTCTCCTCCTTCCCCTACAACACCATTCCAATCCCCCATGACTATTAGATTGTATTCTCCATTTATGTATTGAATTACACGTTCAATATCCTCACATGCTTTATCTGTCTTTTCATCTTCGACTTGTGACGTCGGCATGTATACCTGAATTGTCATTGTCCTTACTGGTTTGCTATAGACTTTGATGAGCACCGTCTCATAACTGAACTGTTGAAAGTAGCTCACTCTCTGCCCTACCTTCCTATTTACGAAATGGGTTCAAATGGCTCTGAGCACTATGTGACATAACATCTGAGGTCATCAGTCCCCTAGAACTTAGAACTACTTAAACTTAACTAACCTAAGGACAGCACACACATCCATGCCCGAGGCAGGATTCGAACCTGCGACCGTAGCGGTCACGCGGTTCCAGACTGAAGCGCGTAGAACCGCACGGCCACACCGGCCCTATTCACAACGAATCCTATTCACGTTATACGAATATCTGCCGCTGTTGATATAACCCCTTACTCATATGACCAGAAACCCTTGTCTTCTCTACGTGAGTGAATCTATACCGATCCTTAGCATTTCCCTTTTCAGATATTCCAGCTTAGCTGTCACGTTCAAACTTCTGACGTCCCACGTCCTGACTCGTAGAACATTACCCTTTCGTTGGTAATTGAATATTTCACTCATGGTCATTCTCCCCGACTCGTAGAACGTTCTCCTCTGCTTGGTTGTTTCATCTTTTCCTTATGGCGATCTCCCCCTTGGCAGTACCCGCCCTGAGATTCGAATGGAACTAGTCTGGAATCGTTTCCCAATAGAGAGATCATCACGACGCTTTTCAATTATAGGCCACATGACCTGTCAATACAACTTACGTGTCTCTAATGCAGTAGTTTCCATTGCCTTCTGCATCCTCATGCCGTTGATCATTGCTGATTCTTCAGCAGCCAGGGGCATTTTTTCACCTAAAGGGGAAAAGAGTTCCCTGAACCTCAGTCCAACTCTCCGCCCTCTATGACAAGTCTTTTGGCTGAATCAGGGGTGACTTCTTATGCTAGAGTCTATGGCCGTCATTGTTGATTATTTTTACTGAAAATTTAACCAGAGGCGGGATTAGAACCTGGGACCGAGGACGTTTCAATTACTACTCAGAGACGCTGTCCCTAGCCCACTGGGGTGAGACTCGTCACTGAAGACAATTTTGCTCCAGTTAACGAGGTCTCACGCCAACCACATATCAGGACTTTGTGATGGACGGTGAAGTAATTCCCATCCAAGTTATCCAGGCGTTTCTCTTACTGATAGGGAGATATGCGCTCTTGCTTTATCATTCAAGAGCTGTAAACATGTCAGGCCTTCTTTACAAATATCCGAGCTCAAAACATTTTGCGGAAACAGCCTGTAGTACGCGCTTGTTACAGATGTAACATGGAGCACTCTACTTGTAGTTATGATCCACTCATGTCATACGCAAAGATCATCATCAGTTTCATCTTTGACTGTATCGGCCGAATCTTTTCGGGTATGGAGAGTCGGAACTTCTCCATTATGATGACTGAGACTTCAGTTCTGGGTCAAAATCTCGCATCCAGGTTTCATCAAGTGCAAAAATCCTTTTCAGAAACTGTTTTCCTCCTTTTCGATGACAACCCTTTTAAGAAACTGTTCTCCTCCTTTTGGATAACGTTGAAAGAATTCTTCTGCGATTCTTTTGTACCTGCTCTCTGCTCTTCACTCAGATCACGCGGAACCCATCTGGCGCTAAACTTTCTCACATTTAACTTTTCAGTTGTGAGTCTGCTGATTGAAGTGACAGACATTCTGGCCTCGCATGCATATCATTCACACGTCTTTGGTCGATTCTCCCTCGAAATGTCATTATTTGTAACCTGAGAGGTGATGGTGATATTGTGCTACGATCTGCTACACTGATCCGACGCACCTCGCTCAATGTGTTGCAAATTTCCTTTGGGTTCTTGTCATGCACAGATTCGAATTTGATGCAGGAACGCTGCCCGCTCACCTAAGGTCTCACTCACACCTGACCTGAATTGCAACTTGATCACGCCACCGTAACGGTTGCGGATGCACAGTGTGCAGCACTTTTGAAATGACCCGGATGTAAAATATACAGGGTGTTACAAAAATGTACGGCCAAACTTTCAGGAAACATTCCTCACACACAAATAAAGAAAAGACGTTATGTGGACATGTGTCCGGAAACGCTTACTTTCCATGTTAGAGCTCATTTTAGTTTCTTCCACCTACGTTATCATGATTTCATACGGGATACTCTACCTGTGCTGCTAGAACATGTGCCTTTACAAGTACGACACAACATGTGGTTCATGCACGATGGAGCTCCTGCACATTTCAGTCGAAGTGTTCGTACGCTTCTCAACAACAGATTCGGTGACCGATGGATTGGTAGAGGCGGACCAGTTCCATGGCCTTCACGCTCTCCTGACCTCAACCCTCTTGACTTTCATTTATGGGGGCGTTTGAAAGCTCTTGCTACGCAACCCCGGTACCAAATGTAGAGACTCTTCGTGCTCGTATTGTGGACGGCTGTGATAAAATACGCCATTCTCCAGGGCTGCATCAGCGCATCAGGGATTCCATGCGACGGAGGGTGGATGCATGTATCCTCGCTAACGGAGGACGTTTTGAACATTTCCTGTAACAAAGTGTTTGAAGTCACGCTGGTGCGTTCTGTTGCTGTGTGTTTCCATTCCATGATTAATGTGATTTGAAGATAAGTAATAAAATGAGCTCTAACATGGAAAGTAAGTGTTTCCGGACACATGTCCACATAACATATTTTCTTTCTTTGCGTGTGAGGAATGTTTGCTGAAAGTTTGGCCGTACCTTTTTGTAACACCCTGTATATCTAAGAAACTCTTTTACGTACCAGATGAATTATTTATCGCCAATCTTTTCTGAAGTTATTTGGAAAGTTTGTATTTAACATTTTTAACGTCAGTGATTCAAATGAGAATAAAAATAGATAACCAAATTTTGTAATAAATTAAATATTATAAAATGATTAAGTTTTTTGATGAATACTAAAATTAACATTTTTCAAGTTAGATTCATCGCTGAACACATTCCGTACATATGTGTACAAAACAGTGTCACTTCCTGGCAGATTAAAACTCTGTGCCGGACCGAGACCCGAACTCGGGACCTTTATCTTTCGCGGGCAAGTGCTCTACCAGTTCACAGGAGAGCTTCTGTAAAGTTTGGAAGGTAGGAGACGATATACTGGCAGAAGTGAAGCTGTGAGGATGGGGCGTGAGTCGTACTTGGATAGCTCAGATGGTAGAGCACTTGCCCGCGAAAGGCAAAGGTCCCGAGTTCGACTCTCGGCCCGGCACACAGTTTTAATCTGCCAGGAAGTTTTTCATATCAGCGCACACTCCGCTGCAGAGTGAAAATGTCGTAGTGTCATTGATGTTATTAAAACAACACGAAATGCGTTATTACGATTTAGAAATTCTCTGTATCTGATAGTAGATTTAACGGGTGCATCGAATAATCCATTTCTTTAAATGTTTAGACAAAAGTACGCACACTCAGCAAACAGATGGGACACCGAACAGTTCCAAAAATTACCCTTAGCAATTTAATACGCATGGCTCTATTCGAACATTAAAGGATTGTTGTTACCAGTCATCTTCATTAAGTTAAATTTTCCCAGATGTTGAGCAAGCTGCCATTCGTCATGCAAACTAGGAATTCTGCTCAAGTCATCATGCATCATCTTACACCTAAAGGCGACACTTCCCTGCCCACTAAAGCGTCATCAATTAATAGCATCATCATAAGTTAACCCAGTCGTTATAACTGGGCGTCCGTAAAGTGAAACTAAGCGGTAGCAGACGGTAGGGTATCTGGATGCGAAACGCCACTTGGTGTGGCTGCTGCGACGTCCGGGGGCGGCCAGATGGATGCTCGCGGAAGGGGCCAGGACTGGCGGGTGCGTGGGATCCCCGCCATCTGTCAGGCTGAAGCTGGGGTGCGTGTCCTGCGTGCAGCCGGCGCTGCGTGGGCCAGTTAGCGGCAGATCCGCGCCGGCGAGGCACTGGCTTGCGCCGGTGGTTCTCTCGCCGGCTCTCACTCTCTACTACCCCGACATGTTTAGAATGTGTGTCTGTGTGTGTGTGTGTGTGTGTGTGTGTGTGTGTACACACTAACAGATAGTTTTACTATTGGTGTTTGCAATAGATATGACCAACTGTCAGAGTCTAGTGGGGAGGAATCTCTAGTAGCTGTAGGTGTAGGAAGTATGCAGCAGACCTCAGCAGTTACGGTGGCTAGGACAGTTGCAAAGTCTAAGAGAAAGAAGAAGGTTCTGCTGTTAGGTACTTCTCATGGTAGAGGTGTAGGCCCGCAGTTGCAGGAAGTGTTTGGGAGTGAGTACCAGGTCACCAGCATTGTGAAGCCTAATGCGGTATTGGCTCAGGTGAGTGTTAACATAGGGGGGCTATGTAGGGATTTTACTAAAGAGGATGACGTAGTGATTGTGGGTGGGGCTGGTAATAGTATTGATAGGGATGGGGAGTATGACATAGATGGTGACCTGGAAAAGATAGCCACTCAGACTGGCAACATGAATGTGCATTTCGTGGAACTTTTTCAGCGTCACGAGCGGCCTCATGTTAATACAGCCGTCAGGCGTAATAACATGAGACTTCGGGGTTGCGCTGATGACAGAAAGCATGGGTCACATTTCAGTGGTGTCGGTGGAGTCTATCAGCAGGACGGGTTTCACTAGACATGACCTGATCCTCAACAAGTATGGAAAGGGGAGGTTAGCTAAGCTTATAGGTGACAGCATAGGTGGGGATGGTGGGATCACTCATGGGAAAATTCCTGTAGTAGTGGGTGTTAGAGCTGTGCCTTTTTTAGATTGAAGCCAGCTGATAGGTATTCCTGCTTAAGGGAAGTCTCTCTAACAAAGGAACCACTTTAGACAAAGCTTAGGTATCCGATTAATGAGGGAATTAGTATATTTCATCAAAATATACAAGGTATTAGAGATAAAGTAAGTGAACTGCTTATAGATGTTGACTCTGAAATTACTGGTATATGTGAACACTTCTTAAAGAAGGAGATAATTCAGAGGCCTCCTTTACCAGGATACAGGTTGGCTGGCAGCTTTTCTAGGAGCTCTTTGCGGTGTGAAGGAGTAGCCATGTATGTGAAAAACGGTATCCCATTTGAGTCAATTGATGTTTCAAAGTGCTGCACTGAAAAGGGGTTTCAATGTTGTGCAGGTGTGGTTAAATTTAGTGGAGCTAAAATTCTAACTGTTGTCATTTATAGATCCCCAGACTCCGATTTCACAACATTTTTGCTAAAGCTAGAGGAGGTTCTTGGTTCACTTTATAGTATATACAAAAAGTTAGTTATATGTGGTGACTTCAATATTAATTGTATAAGTGATTGTGCAAGGAAAAGGATGCTGGTAGACCTCCGTTATTCATATAATCTTATGCAAATCGTATTCTTTCCAACGAGAGTGCACGGGAACAGTAGAACAACCATAGACAACATTTTTATTCATTCCTCTTTACTAGAAGGGCATTCTGTTAGCAAAAAGGTGAATGGTCTTTCAGATCATGATGCACAAATTTTAACTCTATAAGATTTTTCTGCTGCAACACTTGTTAAATATAGTCATCAGCTGTTAGGGAAAGCTGATCCAGTTGCTGTAGAGACCTTTGTAAACCTTATCAAGGAACAAGAGTGGCAAAATGTTTATAGTGCTGATACAGTAAACGATAAATATAGTGCTTTCGTCAAGACTTTTCTCGTGCTCTTTGAAAGTTGCTTTCCGTTAGAACGTTCAAAACAGGGTACTATCACAAACAGGCAGCTTGTGGGCTGACTAGAGGAATAAGAATATCCTGTAGAACAAAGCGGCAATTATATCAAATCGTTACAAACAGTCAAAATCTAAATGCAGCAGCGCATTACAAACAATATTGTAAAGTGCTTAAAAAAGTTATTAGGAAGGCAAAACTTATTTCGTAAGGGGAGTAGCTTACAATTGGTTCGCCTCTTACTTTAAGAACAGAGAGCAGAAGGTAATTCTCCGCAATATTGAGAGTGGTAGGGTTGTTCAGTCCCAATGGGGCACTGTTAAGTGGGGCGTTCCCCAAGGGTTGGTGCTGGGGCAACTGCTGTTTCTTATTTATATAAATGATATGCCTTCTAGTATTACAGGTAATTCAAAAATATTTCTGTTTGCTGATGACACCAGCTTGGTAGTAAAGGACCTGTGTGTAATATTGAAACAGTATCAAATAATGTAGTTCATGAAATAAGTTTGTGGCTTGTGGAAAATAATTTGATGCTAAATCACAGTAAGACTCAGTTTTTACTGTCTCTAACTCACAATTCAACAAGAACCGATATTTTGATTAGACAGAATGGGCTTATTATAAGCGAGACGGAACAGTTCAAGTTCCTAGGCGTTCAGATAGATAGTAAGCTGTTGTGGAAAGCCCATGTTCAGGATCTTGTTCAGAAACTAAATGCTGCTTTATTTACCATTAGAACAGTATCTGAAATAAGTGACAGTTCAACATGAAAAGTAGTCTACTTCGCATATTTTCATACGCTTATGTCATATGGTATTATTTTTTGGGGTAATTCTTCTGATTCAAAAAGGGTATTTTTGACTCAAAAACCGGCTGTTCGAGCTGTGTGTGGTGTAAGTTCGAGAACCTCTTGTCGGCCCCTATTCAATAGTCTGAGAATTCTGACATTGCCCTCACAGTATATATTTTCTTTAATGTCGTTTGTTGTTAGCAATATTAACTTATTCCCAAAAGCTAGCAGCTCTCACTCAGTTAATACTAGACAGATATCAAATCTGCATGTGGTATGGACTTCCTTGACTCTTGTGCAGAAAGGAGTGCAGTATTCTGCTGTATCCATTTTCAATAGGCTACCATAAGAACTCAAAAATCTTAGCAGTAGCCCAAACACTTTTAAGTCCAAACTGAAGAGTTTCTTCATGGCTCACTCCTTCTATTCTGAAAAATTAAGCAAATTCCAGTGTTACATTGTTGATTTTCTTTATTTAAACTTACGAATTGTCGCCTGAATATGTTTCTTATATTTCATTTTATGTGTTTCTGGTATTGTGTTATAATTTCATGTTTATTGGCTCGTTCCATGACCATGGAGACTTCTCCTTAATTTGGTCCCACGGAACAATAAATAAACACTTGCTATCTAAACTGTTTTGCTAGCACTTTTTTTGTATTTCTACATACTACCAGCAACCAGCATCACCGTTAATGAGAGATCTTTGCCACATTGCCATTAACATGTTTACCAGATTTCAATCTTTGCCTTCATGTATAACTCATCCTCTATTCTAAGCTCAATGTTCAGAATATTAGCCTCCCCTTAGAAAAACACACTGGACCTTCTGGAAAGTGTTGTGTGGTGTGGAAGCGGTACCTGGCTATCACCTAAAACTTTTCACTAGTTACCACTGCTATCTTTGGTGTTATAACGTAGTAAAATCGCACTCCTCACGCTCCGCTGGTTTCTGAAACGTTAGAAGCTGATCGCTTTTTTTTTCTGGCGGGGGCATTGTCTTCCTATTGAAAGTTATCAGCGTACGAGCAATACTAGTCATGCGTACGTATGTGAGCGGAGAGTAGTTGTTCAGCTTACTTATGGTGCAGTTGCAGCGGCATGCTGCATAAATGGTCTCACGAATTTGCTAAAATATATGATAATAAGTTTAAAGTATTACTTCGGATCATACGGTAAAAGTAGTTTTTTTATTCGGTTTATTCACGGAAGGGTACACAGAAATACTTGTGAAACTTGTGGAGAAACAGCATCATGGTAGTTGATCAGTAAATTCGGTCATTAGAACATATTGCTACTGGAACACATATGAAACAGTTTCCGTCAACAGTGGTAACCTGTTAAATTAAAGTGAAAATTCAATGGAGCAATGGTTATTTCAGGCTGAATGTGAAGTGAGTATGGATGAGCCTAGACATTGTTATGGAGTGTGCTACATGTCAAAAGGATAATAATTGGAAGTAATATCCATTGATACAGTTGATATTTCTGTGTGACATTCTTTCCTCCTTTAACTGGAGACTTTAATATCCACAAGTACAGTAGTGGAAATCACTATAATGTCAGGGTTCCACTGAAGTAACAGCACAATGTCTGAATTGTACATATATCGAATTTACAATGAAAGCAGTAGATACATATAAGACATAAACAATCATGACGGAATTACACAGTTTCTGTCGTAGCACGAATAACAAAATAATGTGTTTACATTCTCTGGACGGAAAAAAGCACTCAGTTTCCTGTTGTGTCATTGCACTGTTAGCATTTTGTCGAAACTTCGTTCTTCCTAATTACCTCCAGCATTCTCTTCGGCGTTGACATTGATGAGATTTGTAGTTCTTTCCAATACATTGTTGCACACTTTCTTCGTATTGCTCTTTTCAGCTCACATACGGCCTCAAATTGCCTTTCATTGCCATAAAGACGCCTAACAAGTAATCCACAATGGTTTTCTATGGGTTTCAAACCCAGGCTACGTGCACGCCATGGTTCGACATCGGTATCTTTTCTTCAGACCACTTTTTTTTTTGTTTAGCAGAACGATACAAAGATGCATTTCGTTGTTGAAACATTAGACTTTCGTCCCCTAAGTCCTCATACACTCCAATCAATTCTGTTTCAGGCATCTCAGTTTACATGGAGCTCATCCTAGTGTAGCCCCAACCAATGCGTGGTTTTCAGGTGCCTTTAGCGCCGAAGACTGCCTAAAACATGACACTTTTCTCCACCAAAATTTCTCTTCGTTCTTATCAGGAGCTCTGTTATCAAATCATTTCAATAACACTGAAATCGCTCCTAACAATCTAAACTAAATTACTTCTCATCCCTGAAGATCACTTTATTGCTTTCTGAAGTCCACGACGTATGTTTTTCAGCCAACTCTAACCTAGCCTGTTTTTGTGTCGGTGTTAATGCGCGTTTCTGCAGTCGTTTCTTGATTGAAACATGTTAGCCATGTGATAGAATTTGTTGTACACGTCTGGCAATTACTGGCAGCTATAAATCAGCAACGAGTTGAGAAGAATAACGGTTTGTGGGCCTTGATTTACGGAAAAATGACCCCTTCTGTACTTCAGATAATTTTCTAGTTTGCCCATATTTTCCGTTCTGTCCACATCGTGCTCCCAGTCTAACAAAATTATCAGTCACTGTATCTGACCAGTTCATTTTCTTGGCGGCTTGTCGATTGCAGAGTCCCATTTCTTTCTACATACAGATTTTTGCTTTTTCATCACTTGATACCTGTTTTGCGCGGAGCATTGTAAAAATCGTGGTTTTGTTCCCAGAATTCACTGCTGCTAATGGTGTGTATTTCCTGTCTGC
The DNA here is from genome assembly GCF_021461385.2 of Schistocerca piceifrons. Lineage (NCBI taxonomy): Eukaryota > Metazoa > Arthropoda > Insecta > Orthoptera > Acrididae > Schistocerca > Schistocerca piceifrons. Next base: position 59,621,446 of record NC_060139.1, on the reverse strand, counting down.
AGTAGGGGCAGAGCCGAATCGCTTTATACCGAGTTCCAGCCTCCACCACCTGAATCGTTGATGTCCTGTTACATACTGATATCAAGTTCGACACCATTTGACGCCATTTGTCGGTATACTGGATTCCACAACTATTCCAAATGACAGTGTTAATTTTCCTGCATATATCCATCCCTTTATACTGATTTTCATGCGTTCGTATTAGCCTACATTCTCAATTTTATTCACTAACGAAGTGTATTTTCTCTTCAAGGCCTCCATGCTCGAGACCAACAGCCGCAAAATTAATAAACAAATTACGTTAGAGGAGCTTTACACAGTAAGGCGATGTTTATTCGCATTCGCAAGTCACTTAAAGGGTATCGGTGCAGTAAAATGAGGTGACGTGGTGACGTCATCTAATTGGGAAGCTATAAAACACACCATAGGAATACTAGTCATGAAAAGGTGCTGACCAACAGGTACCTGAGTCGAGTGACACGCCTTGTGTATGGCAAACGGTTTCAAACCCGACAAGAACTGCTGGTATCAGCAATGCAGGTCCTTCACAGCAAGCTCACGAACGAATTTTGCGGTGGTAACTGCATGACATGGGGATTTGGAGTCGGGGACCTCGCAAAATGATATTGTTCACAGCATTACATAAAGAAATGTGCCTTCAGTGACTTAGAAAGCTCATAAACTGGGCAGAATTTGACTGGAGAGATGTTATGTGCTCAGAGGGGTCGCAGTTTTGTCTGTTTGTTTTTTTTAATAACGCAATGAGTCGAAGGCACAAGCGGCTAAATGAGACGTTTAACCTACAGTATATGGAGGTTTCATTTCGGTCTGCAAATGGTCCTGCCAGGTTTTGGGGACGTTTAATGTTCTGTGACTTCGGTCTACCCATTCAGGATACCGTGAACACCAGGAGAATAATTTTTATCTCAGTATTCTTGGTGCCCACACGCTCCAATTCCTTCTACTTGTTCACGACGGGTACACTGTGAACATTCCTTTCTTCCAGGGTGACAACACACAATTGCAGCTGCCTGCTTTTCCGAAAGCTCAGGGACTCTGTTGTATCTCCACCGATCCGTAATTAAATATCCGCCAACAGAGGATACTCGCACAACTGAAGTACAAGTAGCACTTTAACAAAATTTGAAAATTTATTTGACACTTTTCAAACTTCCAGACAAGATATTTATGTTAACTTAAGCACGCACTTACCGTGTTTTTATGGGAACTACTAACTAATCAGAACTCCAAGCTTAACAAAACCACTACGGCAAGACGCTATACGTGTCTTCTCAAGTCTGCAGCACCACACTAGTTTAGAAACAAAACCAGTTTTGAAAATCGCGACACTGCCTCGGTGCACTTGTCTAAGGTCGTTGAAGCACAATCACGTCACACTCTAACGAGAAAACTGTGAGCAAATGAGAAACAGTGCCCTAAGCACCACGTCGCCTAGCAAAGTCGAAGTCCTGAAATGAGCAGTGTGACGATCCTCTTATACAGCCGAGAGCGACCGCTGGACTGAAGAAGAACTTGATGTACTCAGCGTCCTGCCCAGTCCGCTCGCTTCGACGGATCTGGCTCACTATTGGTAGTGCGTCGGCCTAGCAGTCAGTGGGTGGCAGTATACAAGGAGAACTGTCTGCCGCATGTGGTCTTATGGAAGGAAATAGTTCTGCGCGGCCAGCGACCTCTCTTGGCGCCACTAGTGCCATCTGCTGGCCTCGCGTTGGTGCTGTGACAGACTGGCGCTGGAGGCGAGCTTCCACTGCGCTTCGCTGTCAAGGTTCTGTCGAAGGAAGACGAGCTGGCAGTGATGCTGATAGATGATGGTGCTAGCTTTCATTACCACCACAGCAGTCTTCTCCCATCAGCAAAGAAGCGAGGTGGAGGCAGGTGTCGGAATCCTCGACAGTGTCATTGTACTCTGCGTCAGGCGATGGGGACTGGGCTGGGGTCCACATTCACTGCGGTCGGATATGACGCCCAGAATCTGACCACAAGTGGTTGGACAACCAAGAACGATGGCCCCAAGATGTCAGAGGCCGTTAGAGGGTCTGCAGACCTTTGTGAATCCGTAACACGGAACAGTGTTTGTGGCTCATGAAGTGGCGTGGATCCATGGCATAGTCGAACTTGGTTGATGTTTCTATGGCAGCTGACACTCAGAAACTGCACTTTCAGCATGGCGCGACTGATTGGAGTTAGGTAGTGGACATCCTCTGGCGAACCTGACAGCCCAGATGGGATCCCATGGAGAAAAATGCTGCTGTCAGACACTCTGACGGGGAAGGGGGGGTTGGGTCCTTTGACAGACGGATAAGAGATAGATGGAGACATGAGGGTGGCTGTTCAGTCCCCCAGGTGGAGACGAATCATCATGAGGAGAGGTTCTGTATAATGACAGAAATAAGGTGAGGGTATGGTTCACTGAGTAGTGATGGTTCAACAAGATCGTTTGAGTTTTGAAAGTACAAACGAAATGCCAGATGAGGCTGGTGGAGGTCAGGTGAGAGGGAATCATGTGGATGAGTGCGTTGCCATTGGAGGCTCCAAAGAAATTAAATTCTGTAGACCCTCAAGTGCATGCAGTTGTGCAAAGATTTGGATGATTTGAGAAATGATTGCAGATAGCATACTGAAGAAGAAATGAAAGTGCTACTGGCATCGACTGCGATCAACCAGGAAGAATCCAGAAAAGGGCCAGTTCGTACAAAGAGGAATATATACTACGCCAAGGAAAGGATCAACAGGCTATTGATGCCTTTCTGTTTTGACAGGTGGTGAAGGAGGCAAATACCTTTGAGATGGTAGTCTTCAGCCTACACCAGTAGACATGTTCTCTTGGAAACCATTTGGTAAGGACGACTCCCCAACAGCGCTCTTAGAGGAGGTCCAGGATGCACCAGTGGAGGGAACTGGATATCACCATGCAGATACCCCCATCATCTCCTTGCAGAAACAGGCCATTCCAAAGGGTGGACAGCTCATGGCGATTAAACCAGTATGCCTTCACATCAGGCTATATGAGATGTTTCTCAACCTGTGGTTGCCCATGTTGGATGAGATGGGGGACCTCCCAGAGCACCATGTCTTTGGTAGTGTGCTAGCTGGTGAGCTGTGCATCAATGGCTAGCTGTCCAAGGCATGTGCAGCTGTGCACTCGGTATGAAAACAGACTTCAGGAAGTCTATATCCTGACCTACAGGAAGACGTTTGCATCGTGTGAGACCCAACATTGTAGGTGGTGCATTGTCTTGGTGAGGATCATATTCTGTTAGGCAGCTGGTCAGAACAAGACCTGCTTCAAAGCATGAAAAGCTTTCTCAAAAGAGGGTATCCACTTCCATGTGATGTTGGCTCTAAGCACAATGGGACTTAACTCCATGTGATGTTCTTCCAGAGTAATGCTTCCACTGTAGCGGCAACGTGCAGGATTAACTGTCGATAATAATTGGGTTGCCCGAGAACTGACCTTAACTGCAACGTGTCCAGGAGGCTGGCTATTTTTGCATGGCTGTGTAGTGTGGGGTGGCCCTGATTCCGCTTGCACTGCATATGTGTCCCAAGGATTTTTTAGGTTAAACTGGAAACTGGCCTTGGCAAAGATGGTGAATAATGCGTCTAAACTCTTTTCCATGGGTGAGCCGTCTTTGCGTGCCATGATAATATCATCCAAGTAGTTTACTTTCTCTGGGACATCATGGATGATCTTCTCCATGTATTTTTGAAAAATCGCCAGAGCCCATGTGATGCCAAACGGGAGGCAGCTATTTTGGAATGATCCATATGGGGTGTTTAGCATGTACACTTTCTGAGATTCTGCAGCCAATGTAAGCTGTAAGTATGCATCATGCAAGTCTGTCTTTGCAAACACATTGTACACAGCCATACACTCCACAATATCTTCTAGCTTCGGTATTAGATAAACATCCACCATTACCGGTGCACTAGCAGTAGCTTTAAAATCGCGACAGCCGCGCAGAGCCGGAAAAACTAGACTACACTGAGGCATGTCTTGACGGTCGGTTCCATACCACTTGTCCAGAAGGAGTTTTAATAATTACGCGTGGTAATGGAACGTAAGTCCGATGCGAAATAGTACAGTGTCTTTGTGAAACCACAGCCAACATGAAAGAACCGAGCTACCAGGGGCTCAAAAGGCAATGGGCAAAAACCAAGGACTGCAACCACCGTATCGAACCAAAACACGAGAGGGACGCTACAGAGACCCAAACAACCCAAGAGGTCGCAGAGAGACGCGAAGGTTAAACTAAACAGGTCCCAACCTAGGTCAACCCCGGGAAAGACAGCAACTTGCACACACACACACACACACACACACACACACACACACACACACTACTTGGAAGATGTAAGGAAATATCTACAAAAAACACTAGGAGGGCCTTCAGTTTAACTGAATAAATATGAAACAATTGTCACCAAGACGATACTATCCAGGCTCATTCTTTTTGGAATTCAGTTATTCCATCGGTCAGAGTTCTGTAACTAGCATCAAAATTAGTGTCCGGGGTCACAGCGCTACAGCCACTCCACCGATTACCACAAGTCACAGAAAATCACTAAGTAGTGGAAAACACCAGGGCAAATGATGATCCCTTTCGACTGAATGCAAACGCCTGTGGGCCTTTCGTTCTGAAACCATACGGGAACTCGTCCTGTGCGTTCTAGCAGCCGCTTGCTAACTCCCGCTGCCACTTCCGTCAAGCCAGGGCTGGTCCACTCCACAGCCTCGAATCCGTCGCTCCGTTCGCCGCACTGCCGATTGCGCTGTTTCACGTCCACTGTCGCTGAAATCGAGTTGCCACTGTTGAGGCAAACGCCTGCACCAGAACACCAACATCTCTGAATCGAACAAACAAAGGACAGACAGACCCCGGGATCTTGTAGGAAGCTGAGCTGCATGACTCATTATTAATACATAACCCTTTGTTATCTAATTTTTAGCATGTTTATAGACTATCTGAGTTGCTTTTATGGTCGATGTCCTCTTTATAGTACCGTTTCTCGAAATCTGGTTGTTTTACATTTGTTTTTGTTGTCATTGAAAAATAACAAATTTATCACAACTTTCGTGTGTGTTTAAATTATAAAATAATAACATTATCCATATTATGGATGTGCAAATTGTCTACCCCTTAATGCCAATTTGTTTTACGGTTCCATAACAACACGATAAATAACTAAGTTTCATTGTTTTTACGTACTTCAGTACGAAAAATAATTTGATGCAGTTCTCCGTGCAAGTCCATTCTGAGTAAACCAATTCACCTTCGCATAATTACAACAACCTCGATATATTTTCAGCTGCTTACTTTAGTAAAGCCTTGATCTCCTTCTGTAGGTGGTACCCTTCGCACTTGCATACACTATTAAAACTAATAATTGTGATTCAACGTTTCTTCTATCAACAGACCCCTTCTTTTAGTGGTGCTGAAACACGCCTTTTCCCCAGTTCGCTTCAGTACCTCTTCATTAGTTTATCAACCCATCAGATCATCAGCATTCTTCTGGAACATTACATTTAAAACCTGCCATTCTCTTGTCGTCTATTCTGCAATAGTGCACTTTTCACTTCAGTGCAGGGTTTCATTCCTGACAGATACTTCCGGAATAGGTTCAAAATGATTCAAATGGTTCTGAGCACTATAGGACTTGACATCTGAGGTCATCAGTCCCCTAGAACTTAGAACTACTTAAACCTAACTAACCTAAGGACATCACACACATCCATGCCCGAGGCAGGATTCAAACCTGCGACCGTAGCAGTAGCGCGGTTCCGGACTGAAGGGCCTAGAACCGCTCAGCCACCGCATCCGGCTCCGGAATAGGCATCGTAACACTTAAATTTGCATTGGACCTTAAAATATTGCTCTTCTCGCAGAAACATTTTGTTGCTATTGCAAGCTTTCCGTCAGCATCACAGGATTAAAATTTACTACACTAAGCCCCGTTTGATGAGAAACCAATTTTTATCATTCCGTTTAATACGGTTCCCAAAGAGTTGATGAGTTCCATTCAGTCTTTTCCTCATTGCAGGCGAGACGATCGTGGTGTGGTTCTGCCTCGACTACCTGGCAGACTTCCTGTACCTGGCCGACATCGTGTTCCACTTCCGAACTGGTTACCTCGAGGACGGCGTGCTGCAGACGGACTCGACCAAGCTCCGCCACCACTACATGAACTCCACCACGTTCTACATCGACTGCCTGTGCCTGCTGCCGCTCGACTTCCTGTACCTTTCGATCGGCTTCAACTCCATCCTGCGGTCGTTCCGCCTCGTCAAAATCTACCGCTTCTGGGCCTTCATGGACCGCACCGAGCGGCACACCAACTACCCGAACCTGTTCCGGTCCACCAGCCTCATCCACTACCTGCTGGTGATCTTCCACTGGAACGGCTGCCTGTACCACATCATCCAGAAGAACAACGGTTTCGGCAGCAAGAACTGGGTGTACAACGACAGCGAAAGCGCCGACGTGGTGAAACAGTACCTGCAGAGCTACTACTGGTGCACGCTGGCGCTGACCACCATCGGCGACCTGCCGAGGCCTCGCAGCACCGGCGAGTACGTCTTCGTGATCGCGCAGCTGCTGTTCGGCCTGCTGCTGTTCGCCACCGTGCTCGGACACGTCGCCAACATCGTCACCAGCGTCAGCTCCGCGCGCAAGGAGTTCCAGGGTGAGTACCTCTGCACTGCTCTCTCTCTCCGTAGTCTCCAGTTTCCTCCATTGCTTAGCGATCGCTGGTGCGTAAAATGTGACTTTTTCTGTTGGCGGTAACTACTTCATATTTATTGATTGTTTGGGCAGGTTATATCCTTTTTGAGTCTGGACCATCTATTGTGCCATAAACTGAATTTCAAGTCATTGCGAGTTCATCATCAGATATAGGTGTTACAGGAACCTTATTCTTTGGAATACATGATGACTAACTGAAAAGCTCAGCTGCCGACAGGTGTTGTTGATATACCTCGATGTGGACAGCTGAAAATGTGTGCCCCGACCGGGACCCGAACCCGGGATCTCCTGCTTATATGGCAGACGCTCTATCCATCTGAGCCACCGAGGACACAGATGAATAGCGCGACTGCAGGGACTTATCCCTTGCATGGTTCCAGTGAGACTCACATTCCCAACTGTCCACAATTCTACATATGTATTGTACCTTATAGACATTTGCCCACCCACTCATTAATCGCGCACGCTTTGGCGATTCCCGTAAGAGTTTGGGCAACCTGTGCGCATTCGCACAGACGAAAGTCAATGGCTGGGTAGCCTTTAACTATATATACGAAGACAGTAACTTGCTCTCGAAAGAACAGTTACTGTTGATGACCGTGCAGCTTTTCCCTGGAATGAATGATGACTAACTGAAAACCTCAGCTGCCGACAGGTGTTGTTGATATTCGATGTAGACAGCTGAAAATGTGTGCCCCGACCGGTAGAACAAGTTACTGTCTTCGTATATATAGTTAAAGGCTACCCAGCCAGTCACCTTCGTCTGTGCGAATGCGCACAGGTTGCCCAAACTCTTACGGGAATTGCCAAAGCGTGCGCGATTAATGAGTGGGTGGGCAAATGTCTATAAGGTACAATACATATGTAGAATTGTGGACAGTTGGGAATGTGAGGCTCACGGGAAGCGTGCAAGAGATAAGTCCCTGCAGTCGCGCTATTTGTCTGTGTCCTCGGTGGCTCAGATGGACAGAGCGTCTGCCATGTAAGCAGGAGATCCCAGGTTTGGGTCCCGGTCGGGGCACACATTTTCATCTGTCCACATCGAGGTATATCAACAACACCTGTCGGCAGTTGAGGTTTTCAGTCAGTCATCATTTATTCCAGGGAAAAGCTGCACGGTCATCAACAGTAACTGTTCTTTCGAGAACAAGTTACTGTCTTCGCTTATTCTTTGGACCACTTGATACTAGACGCTAGCACCGTGGTTCTGGAGAAATAACTAAAACTCGGGCATAAGTTACCGTAATGTTTCCGAAACGAAAAGATCGTTACGTTTAAATTACATTTAACTGACTCGTGGTATCCATATCAAATTAAATCCGATAACGTACATTATAGCCAGCTTAGACACACAGAAAAACACACACACAAACACACACACACACACACACACACACACACACACACACACACACACACATAAACACACACATAGTATTCAGGTGTACTTTATTTCACAGGAAACAAACACTGAAAGTAAGTAAAACGATTATGAAGATGCTGTTAGTTACCACACTTTATGTCGGATGCCTCAGCAGCAGGAAAATTTTCTGTGATTGTTTCTAAATTTCTCACACACGTGCTGTTTAATATAATACACGTTGTTTAACATACGAGGGTTGGAATTTTAATAGTTCCAACTATTTATTTACAGCTCGTACAAAACAGAGAAGTGTTTCAAAGTTTTACTGACCTTCATTGCAGTCATAGCATTGTGTTTAACCCATTGCCAGCGATATAGAAGTCGTGGGATACTCTCAGCAGTGCCAGTTGTGTTGACAGTTCGAGCGGCGTAGTCTATTGCCCGACGAATTTGTAGCAGTTCTGAAGCGAATGCCGTGAAGTGTTTCCTTCAGTTTAGAAATGGAGTTGAACTTATGAGGGCTTAAGTCAGAGGAGTACAGTAGATAGTATAGAAGTCAGCAGCCCCATCAGTCAAACAAATCAGTAACAGCTTGCACTGTACGTGCTTGAGCATTGTCTTGCAAAATGATGGTCAGGTCCGGCAGAAAGTGTCATCACTTCTGTATTTATGCTGTTCATTTTTGGAACACAACCTACGACCAGCTTAGAGACAGAAGTGATGACACTTTCTGCAGGACCTGACCATCATTTTGCAGGACAATGGTCAAGCACATACAGTGCAAGCTGTTACTGATTTGTTTGACAGATGGGGCTGCTAAGTGCTATACTGCCTACTGCACTCCCCTGACTTAATTCCTCGTAAGTTCAACTCAGTTTCTAAACTGAAGGAAACACTTCATGGCATTCGCTTCAGAATTGCTACAAATCCGTTGGGCAATAGACCACGCCGCTCGAATTGTCAACACAACTGGCACTGCTGAGAGTATCCTACGGCTTCCATATCGCTGGCAACGGGTTATACACAATGCTGGTGACTACCTTGAAGATCAGTAAAACTTTGAAACACGTATGTATTTTGTAAGAGCTGTAAATAAATAGTTGCCGCTATTAATGATCCAACTGTAACCTCAGCGTGACACAGTACTCGTTAAAGCCTGTACTTCCGGTGGGAGCCCAGTAGACTCATGATCTAAGGTGTTCATGACATTCTCAAATTCCGATATAAATCTACCCCAGACTCTAAATCATGTCCCTTCCTGTTTTTTCCACAACGCACCTTGGTCGACTGTGACATCGTCCCTAGATACGTTCCTGACCTGTGAACCATTTATATCTGGTGGCTTTCTCGGTTTCTGGAGTTCAAAGTCTTTACTTACTTGAACTCTTTGCAAAATAGACACTGAGTCGTCCGGTGGCTCCTTTTTTCTGTGTTCAGTTTCAATATCAGGGTTTTGTTTTGAAACTTCGTCATCAGTAGGTAAAATACCGCATGCAGCTGTATTCCCATTATTTTCACTAGTACTGAAATACCCGTCATCTGAACTATCGTCATTATCCGGCCATTCTGGATCGCTTTCAGGTTCTAACATAAAAGCTTTCTGAGACAGGCACTAAGTTCTCCCTCTGCATTGTCGTCAGGCTTTGATTTTAACCCAATATCCTCTTTTCGCAAAACGACCTCATTATCAGCTGTACTCACATCCACTATTACTTCATATTTAGTGTAATCCTTGTGAACTTCAGTTACTCGTAGGTAATTACCTGCCCCTTCCCTACGGTGACTTTTGGTAACAACTTGTACTGTTGGCGGATCGTTAACAGAAGTTTCTTCCTCGTCGATGCTTAGGGTTTCATCCTCCAATTCCTTCCTATCTTTAACCATCGTCCTATCGGCAGTACGCGTACTTTGCGCAGCGCTATTTACTCCCTTCTCCTTAAATTCGGGCCACGTCATCTTATGGACGTCCCTACTATTTCCGTTTTCACTAATTAAACTCCTTGCCTCATATTCCATCTTAAAATCCTCCCACTCACATTGCTTGAGGCCCTTGTACAGATCGTCGATCTGCACATGCCAATCAGTTACTTCGGCTAATTCATTCTCGCCATTTGCTTCATTGCTGACACTGCTAACTGCACCTCTCTGTGTATCCACTGTTCCATCTACTATTTCCTTCGCCACGGAATTACCACACGTACTGTATTCACCAGCTCTTACGGCAATGTTCGTACCTAATTTTGCCGCCTTGCTAGCGACTTCTCTCTGAACAGCTGGTCTGCTAGGCTGGGCCGTTGCACTCTGATGCTCCACTCGCCTGTTAACATGTAGCGCACTGCATGGCGAAGATGAATCATCTGCGCACGCACCTGACGCTTGTTTCGCAACAACACGCTGCGTCCTGTCCCTAAGCTGTCTCATAACTTTACTGTCAGTCTGGTAATGTTTCTTAAATCGGGGCCGGTATGTTCTGTCTGCTTCCGTTTGGCCCGCAACGTTCGCGGAAATCAGTTTCCCACGTCGTTATTATTTTGCGCTGTGTACCCTCTACCGCGACCTGGATAACCCCCTCTTCCTCTTCCTCTGCCTCTACCTCTCTGTATCATGTTGACGCGAAAACCATCACCGTCATTCCTCTCGTTATTATTGCGGTTATTCCTGTTACTAAAATTCTGATAATTGGCATAACTTTCGCGCCAGTGGTCTTCGTCTTCGACCCTTTCGAGAAACGCTTGGAAGCTGCGATGATTGCTTCCCACATATCTCTTCGAATCTTCTGGAAGCTTTTTATATAGCTCCTATACGATTTCAGAATCAGATCTTCTCCCTCTTAAATGTGTCAACTTTCGGTACCAATATTCACAGAAATCTTTCAAAGAATTCCTGCCCCTGTTATCATGAAGTTTTGCCATGATAAACTCGCGCCACAAATGATCCTGTTTTTGTTCGGACCAGTATTATTCTATAAACTTTTGTTTAAGCTCTTCGAACGTCATTAGTTCGGTATTCAAGTTAATTTCCCCAGCGCTTAGCATCACCTGCCAAGGCGCTAATTACTACGTTTATCTTCTCCTGACCAGATAAGTGTTGAGGAAACATTCTCTCGTAATTTTTGATGAAATCCAACGGAAGCCATCCGTTATGTTTCTTGGCGGGATCGAAGCGTTCCTCACCTTCCAACAGCTTCGTAAGTGGCGTGTCATTACAGACCACGCCATGCCTATCGTTGATTTTACTCCCGAGATCGAAAATTTTGCCTTGAATTTTCGATGTGTTTTGTTCACACTTTTGTACACATCCGGTAACTTGTTCGCCTAAATTTCTTTCAGTATCTGACACTGCCTTTTTCAACCGTGAGATTCCATGTTGTCATTCGTTTACGATCTCAGTTTTAAGACCGAAAACTTTCTCGTCTTTTTTTGTTTCAACTAGAGGCTCTACTTTCTCTTGGATGTTGAGAATTTCGACATCAAACCTACTGTTAATGTTGTCAATTTCCCCATGCATAGTATTCATATTTTTATTAATTGTGTCAATTTCAGATTTCATAGTATTTATTGCAGAACTTAAATTAGCCACTTTTTGTTCTATCTGTTCGATTTGTTTACTAATTTTAATTCCTTGTTCTTCGATCTGTGCTTTAAGCTGACCATTCTGTGTTTTGAGCTGAACATCGACATGTGTTATGAGTTGATCAACATGTGTTTTAAGCTGCTCGTCAACGTGTGTTTGAAGCTGATCATTCTGTCCTGCAATTTGTTTGGTTAATCGTTCAAATAAGTCGTTCATGCTTAAAATTTTCACACTGTTTTGTTCTACGGAATCGGTGCGTTCCGATTCAACTTCAAAATTTTCTTTCGGTTCTTTCTATACCTGTGGTGAATCAAACATGTCAGTGGATTCGTTCACATACCCACTATCATCTACAAAGTCATCTTCTACTTCCTGTTTTATTGTTGCTGTGTTTGAGGCGATCTTGATATTTCAATCTGTTCGTTAACATGTTCGTGGTATTGTATGTACGCCAATTGTCTACGGCCAGCGCCACCTGTTATGTGGCCGCGTAAACTCCTGTCATTGCCAGCCGCTCGGCACATCTACTGTGTCTACGTTCTTGTCCATACTGAACGCAAGTTACACCTCACTACCGTACTAACTTAATCATAGCTAACACTTGGTTCAAGAATCATAAAAGAAGGTTGTATACCTGGAAGAATCCTGGAGATACTTAAAGGTATCAGATAGATTATATAATAGTAAGACAGAGATTTAGGAACCAGGTTTTAAATTGTAAGACATTTCCAGGGGCAGATGTGGATTCTGACCACAATCTATTGGGTATGAACTGCAGATTGAAACTGAAGAAACTGCAAAAAGGTGGGAATTTAAGGAGATGGGACCTGGATAAACTGAAAGAACCAGAGGTTGTACAGAGTTTCAGAGAGAGCATAAGGGAACAGTTGACAGGAATGGGGGAAAGAAATACAGTAGAAGAAGAATGGGTAGCTCTGAGGGATGAAGTAGTGAAGGCAGCAGAGGATCAAGTAGGTAAAAAGACGAGGGCTAATAGAAATCCTTGGGTAACAGAAGAAATATTGAATTTAATTGATGAAAGGAGAAAATATAAAAATGCAGTAAATGAAGCAGGCAAAAAGGAATACAAACGTCTCAAAAATGAGATCGACAGGTGGTGCAAAATGGCTAAGCAGGAATGGCTAGAGGACAAATGTAAGGATGTAGAGGCTTGTCTCACTAGGGGTAAGATAGATACTGCCTACAGGAAAATTAAAGAGACCTTTGGAGAAAAGAGAGCCACTTGTGTGAATATCAAGAGCTCAGATGGCAACCCAGTTCTTAGCAAAGAAGGGAAGGCAGAAAGGTGGAAGGAGTACATAGAGGGTTTATAGAAGGGCGATGTACTTGAGGACAATATTATGGAAATGGAAGAGGATGTAGATGAAGATGAAATAGGAGATAAGATACTGCGTGAAGAGTTTGACAGAGCACTGAAAGACCTGAGTCGAAACAAGGCCCCGGGAGTGAACAACATTCCATTAGAACTACTGATGGCCTTGGGAGAGCCAGTCATGACAAAACTCTACCATCTGGTGAACAAGATGTATGAGACAGGCGAAATACCCACAGACTTCAAGAAGAATATAATAATTCCAATCCCAAAGATAGCAGGTGTTGACAGATGTGAAAATTACCGAACTATCAGTTTAATAAGTCACAGCTGCAAAATACTAATGCGAATTCTTTACAGACGAATGGAAAAACTGGTAGAAGTGGACCTCGGGGAAGATCAGTTTGGATTCCGTAGAAATGTTGGAACACGTGAGGCAATACTGACCTTACGACTTATCTTAGAAGAAAGATTAAGGAAAGGCAAACCTACGTTTCTAGCATTTGTAGACTTAGAGAAAGCTTTTGACAATGTTAACTGGAATACTCTCTTTCAAATTCTGAAGGTGGCAGGGGTAAAATACAGGGAGCGAAAGGCTATTTACAATTTGTACAGAAACCAGATGGCAGTTATAAGAGTCGAGGGGCATGAAAGGGAAGCAGTGGTTGGGAAGGGAGTGAGACAGGATTGTAGCCTCTCCCCGATGTTATTCAATCTGTATATTGAGCAAGCAGTAAAGGAAACAAAAGAAAAATTCGGAGTAGGTATTAAAATTCATGGTGAAGAAGTAAAAACTTTGAGGTTCGCCGATGACATTGCAATTCTGTCAGAGACAGCAAAGGACTGGGAAGAACAGTTGAACGGAATGGACAGTGTCTTGAAAGGAGGCTATAAGATGAACATCAACAAAAGCAAAACGAGGATAATGGAATGTAGCCAAATTAAATCAGGTGATGCTGAGGGAATTAGATTAGGAAATGAGACACTTAAAGTAGTAAAGGGGTTTTGCTATTTAGGAAGCAAAATAACTGATGATGGTCGAAGTAGAGAGGATATAAAATGTAGACTGGCAATGGGAAGGAAAGTGTTTCTGAAGAAGAGAAATTTGTTAACATCGAATATAGATTTAAGTGTCAGGAAGTCGTTTCTGAAAGTATTTGTATGGAGTGTAGCCATGTATGGAAGTGAAACATGGACGATAACCAGTTTGGACAAGAAGAGAAGAGAAGCTTTCGAAATGTGGTGCTACAGAAGAATGCTGAAGATAAGGTGGGTAGATCACGTAACTAATGAGGAGGTATTGAATAAGATTGGGGAGAAGAGAAGTTTGTGGCACAACTTGAGTAGAAGAAGGGATCGGTTGGTAGGGCATGTTTTGAAGCATCAAGGGATCACAAATTTAGCATTGGAGGGCAGCGTGGAGGGTAAAAATCGTAGAGTGAGACCAAGAGATGAATACACTAAGCAGATTCAGAAGGATGTAGGTTGCAGTAGGTACTGGGAGATGAAGAAACTTGCACTGGATAGAGTAGCATGGAGAGCTGCATCAAACCAGTCTCAGGACTGAAGACCACAACAACAACAACCGTACTTGATGTTCACTGCTATTTACATCACTAAATATTATTGCAATTCATGCCACGGAACATCCACTGTTCGGTACTCACGTTAATTTATGACCGACAACAAGTGGATGTCCTGTCACGGTCGCCACTTGTAACCTCCGCGTGACACAGTACTCGTTAAAGCCTGTACTATGGTAAGTGAGCGGGGTTCACCTTATGAGAAAGGATTTTTGTATAGAAATCGACCGCGTGTACCTGAATGGTGGCAAATCAGACTTACAACCACTCTGTAATAACAATGATCCGTCAAGCAAGTTCGAAATGCAATTACACGTCAGGATGGACCAAAAGCAACATTGAAGATGCTACCAATTTGATAATAATACGGTCGCCAGCCTAATTAGTCATTAACTGAGTTTCTTCCCTGTACAAGTTGGTAGATATTCATGCAAAACAACAGGTAGTAACACTGCATAATGTAGTAGAATTTTAGAACCAGGAAATCTATTGAACTGATAGTTTCACGTTCTGTACTGATATGGAAAAACCATGAATACATAACACTACACTACAATGTACACTACAAAACTTTATACTATCTATTAATCTGATTAAAATCGGGCATAGGTTACCCTAGAAATAGCACTTTCGTGACACACACAAAATGTCAATTTTGTTAAAGATAAAACATTGATAAATTTTGACTTTTATATTGACTTTAACTTTTGCTGGTCAAACCAATTTAGAACGCTTCAGAATTCAAATGAATGAAAAAAGGGGGGGGGGGGACCTTGAAACTGTTATGATCACTGTATAAAAGAAACTGATTACTGAATTTATTATGCGTTCAAGATTTCCAGTATATACGTTACTACTCTTCTCATCTTATTTACTGCTCATTTAAATACCTTTATATCTGTCTCGAAATAATTAAACTTCATTACTATATCAATATTAAAGTTATCTTTCAACTTCGTTAGACCTTCGTTATTCATTTACTGGTTTATTAACAAAACACTTCTTTAAACACCATTCTAACATAGCAAGGTCTGCCAATAATTATTATTAACACAAAATTTAATTTTTCATTTCGGGACACTCGGATTGCACAATAGTTGGAAAGGACCCTGTCTAGGTTAGTTGTGAGGATAATTAAATGACGGGGAAGTTCTGATCCATACGAATACAGTACTAAAAGTTTCAGCCTGCTAGTATCGATGCGGCGGTTGGCGGGCGGCGAGATAGCGAAGCACGGAGCACACATACAACCACAGCTATGGCTCTTGACGTATCGGCACTTTAATTCTTCTTAGCGTCGCAATACTTTTCCATTTAGTGCCTATGGAATTTTGACATGCTGTGTGGGCGTTGGAACAGCATACCTGAGGCTCAGTGAAGCTATGTTATCCAGGAGAGCCTCCTCGCTCCAGAAGGTGTTGCTCAAACCGGTGCCAAACTCCAACTACCACTGAGCCCGTTGTGCCGTGCAATGCCCGCGTGCATTTTCCCGCGCTCACCTGCCATCCACCTTTTACCGCTTCCTGATAGGCCGGGTATTCACCCGAGGTTTTGCATTCTACATATCCTAACACATTGCCTACCTATGGACCAGACGCACAGTTACAATTTTAAACATCTTACAACAGTCTCAACATTTGTTACATTTCAATTCTATTACAATATTACTTGACATTTGACATGAACATTGATATTCACACTGAAACTTGTTTACAGTTTTCTTAACATAATGACGTGAAACAAAAAAGAAATGAAGTCAGAACATCAATTACACAAGTTTATCGAAAAATCTGTAGAAAAGAAAATTACTTATATGTACAATAGTACAGCGTCGTTGTTGTTACACAACCCTCGTATTAAAGGGAAAGCTATGGTGATACAAATGAAGTACGGCTTACCATGACAACCTTACAACAAAAGTCGATCTTAACTTTTTTTGCTTCTTCCAAGGGTTCAAATGTGGTATCTTGCCCACTCGTGTAATATAGGGTGCCTAGGGTGCTGCGTCCTCGGATAGCTAAACAACATTCAAGCAAATCTTATTAATGGAGATTATTACAGTAAATTGAATTGAGAATACTCAACTTTGCCTTTTCACACACAGGTGTCGAAAGCAATTGCCGACGTGCAATTAATCAATGCCCTTCGCTGTATACAATTTCCATGCAAGCAATTAATATAAGGCACAAGTCTCAGCTAAACAGTTACGGTGAAAGCTTGTCTTCTAGTGCGGCTCTTCTAGTGCCGCCGAGGTTCGCTGCAGCGGCGGTTGTATTCTCTTCGGATAGAGGCCGCTCCTGTCGTGGTATTCTCCTAGTCAGCGTTCTATTGACAGCCTTCTCTGATGCAACGTTTCGGGCCGAAGTGCCGGCGCTTGATGTTACGCCAGAACATGAAGGATATGTTTGAGTTGAACTAACCGAGCTTTTTTTTGTTCATGATTTCCAAGGCTTGTCATTAACAACTTAAAATGTGTTTATCTTTATTCAAATAAACCAATGTTCGTTTCATGTACTGTACCTGGGCTGTTTACTTGTGGACTACCTGCGACGGACTCATCACTGGGAGTGGAACTCCAGAACTGTCGTCGTTGTTGATTTCTCAGGAGAGAGATTAAGTACCGAATTCTGTTACATCGTTCGCTCCACATTGGATGGATCATGCTTTCCTAATTGAGGATGCGTCACACTAGATGAGTACTCTGACTCCCTGGAAGTGGATTACAGCCTGTTCCATACATTCGATTCTTTGTTCGACTACTTCCCCAGTCACCATTCAGTGGCCTCGACTACTCGAGGCGGCTTTCGCCTTGATTTTGTAATCACTGAAATAATATCATCTAAAAGGGCCACCTGCACGAATTGGCAATCCTATAGAATGCAGAAGTTTCTGCAGGACATATTGCCTTCCACTTAAGCCGTTCTGGTGATGTATATGTTCGTGGTAAAAGACACGCAGTATAACAACGAAGCCAAGATATCAGGTAATATCCTTTCTATATTTATTGTAACTTCATTTGCCAATAGTCATTTTCATTGTTCTTTCGATGACTTAGTGAACGTTGCATATTGAAAGGTACCGAAGATTGTTGGTTGAGCTTTAGAAAATGCAGCATAATAAGGAAAATAAATTAGTAACATTTGGTACATTTTGTTTCTTTGGGTTGAGTGGAGAGGGCAAGCTAGTGGAAGCAGTTCGAAACATTTTTATTGTGTACTAGTTGAGCTGCATCAACGAAATCAAATCGAAAAGAAACCGGCTTTCATAATGACGCTTTTGACATTTACCACCGTAGTCCACTACAGTGTGCCCGTGTGGCAAATGTAATGAACTGCGAAAATTTAAAATTTGTTCAAACTTTGCATTCAGTCGCGAATGTTGGAGAAAAAAGAAAGAGAAAACGATTAGGGGTTAAATTCCTGTAGGGGACGACGTCATTAGACACGAAACAGAAGCTCGGATTGCGATGTTTGGGTAACGAAATCAGACGTACCCTTTCAATGATAAGACGCAAGCATTTATCTTAAATAACTTGAGGAAATCTGAAAAAAAGGCCAGTGTCAGTCCACAAAACGCAATGTCAGTTTCGTACTTATTTTTGTCTGCGTTGCTATCCAAAACACGATAATAATGTTTACAGCTCCTTTCACTTGCGTTACCCCTCCACTCAATCCAGATAAACAAAATGTACCAAATGTTAAGGACTTATTTTCCTTATTACGCTGCATTTTCTAACCCTTAACCAACACTCTTCAGTACCTTTCAATATGCAACGTTCAGTGAGTCAACGAAAGAACAAAGAAAATGACTAGTGGCAAGTATACTTACAATAAATATTGAAAGTAAAGTACCCAGTATCTTGGCTTCGTTCTTATACTGTGTGTCTTATGGAACAGACTGTAATCCGCTCCCAGGGAGTCAGATTTCTCATATAGTGGGACGCAGCCTCCATCAGGAAAACATGATTCACTAATGTGGAGCTAAAGATGTAACAGAATTCGATACTTAATCTCTCTTGAGTAACCAACAACGACGAAAAGTCTGGAGTTGCGCTCCCAGTGATTTGTCCATCACAGGAGGTCCACAAGTACACAGCCCCGGTACAGTACATAAAACAAACATAAGCGTCTTTGAATGAAGAGGAACACATGTTAAGTTATTTATGACAAGCCTTGGGAATCATGAACAAAAATAAGCTCGGTTTGTTGAACTAAAGCATACCCTTCAACCCTTGGAAGGAGAAAACTAAGTTTATGGTTCAGAGCTATCTTAATTAAAGAAAGTCGAAATAAACTCTTCTGAGTAGAATAAAAAAAATAAATAAATAAAATAAACAGTCCAACTGTCTTGTAAGAAGGAGAAGAAAGTACTGTACTAAGCCTTGGCACACTCTTAACTTAAGTTCTTAATACACTACACTGACTAAGTAGACTCCTTAGCTCACTTCGTACTTATGAAGTCTGTTCAAAGTTCACAATAGTTTTAGGAAAAGGCCGAGGTCTGACAGAAAATGTAAACGTCTCAAACGTAAAAACAAAGTCCTCCAAGGAACAGTTAGAGTCTAGGTTTCAAATAATAATTTTCTAACTCAGCGGAGGCCGAACTACCGGCGATCACAGAAATATTACGAATCCAATAATCACTCCTGACGACGGAGCCACGTCTTCTTTAATGGCACCACGCTGCAGGATCCAGGTCGAGATGGCTGGTTCGAACGTTGATTTCAGCGTAGTGGCGACCTCTCAGTGCCTGACTGTGGAAACGCATGAGCATTCGCCGGCAGGCACGGGAAGCGTGCTCAGAGGGAACTGAATCCCCAGGGTCCTTGCGCCCGCGGCAGAGTACGTTCGGTCTTACTTCCTGTCACTTGGCTGGCGTAAGAAAAAGGTCCGTGGCACTAGCAACTTCTGCCGACGCTTTCGTCGCCATCTGGTGATCGAGTGTGCAGCGGAAGCCCCCGAATGTCTTCTGCAATAAGTTAGGCTGCCCGAGTAACTGTGATGTAGTGTGGGTTGCAAACTGCATAGGCGCAAGGCCAACCCACAACACTTAGCACAGTTTTTCGTATCGTTATTTCTAGCTTAAACAGGCAAACATCTCGCTACTGGTGGAATATACCGACATTTAACGTCTGTTGGTGTCATTTCAAGTTCAAACATCTCACTACTGGTGAAAAAATTCTATATCTAAATTTGACTGTGCTTCACTCCTCGTGCAGCACAAAAGTTCAGGTCAGGTTGTTTCAAGTTTAAACATGCGCGCAATTTGTCACTTTTCAACTAAACCATATTTAACATATTTTTTGGTTAGTTAATAGGAACAGTAGCTGTTTGATACGAGTCACGGTTCACTACAAACATTTTTGTCAGACGTACAGATTCCAGTTGAGAGACTTCTTAAGTGGTAGTTGCCAAAAATTAGATATCCACCTCTGTTTATGCCTAATCGGTAATGACGTTCGGCGTTGTGTTCGACTCTCGGCCTGGTACGAACGTCACACTTCGTTAGCAGTGGCTGTACAAAACAGTTCGGCGTGTCATTTAAAGTCCAAACGTGAGCACAAATAGCTGTTCGTGAACTCTTCATATATTTAACGTCACTTGGTGCTAGACAGCGACGGCGAAAGGTGACTTTCGAGCTGCACATAGTAGATCCACGTGGAACATGAGTACAGTGAAATTAGTAGTGTTATGTTGTTGATTTTGAACTGTTGACGCTGTTAATCGCGTATTTTTCTTTTAACTTGTTAGTTCGTTATCCAGATTATGCAAAACCACTCACCATTTGAACGACGCGGAATAGGCGGTTGGGAAACCTTTTCGAGAGCAAGAATATTTCCAACTACCATAGAACCGTGGTGGACTTGATATTTATGGAAGGCCTCTTTTTCACAAAAAGATTTAGTTTTGACTAAGGTTCAGTGAATGACGTGAGTTACTGCTATTAGTTGTCTCAGGTGCCGTTGAGGGTGGTAAAACTTTTGAAATGTCACCTACAGTAATAAACTTAAGTTGCAAAACATTAAGGACTGATTCATTTCTAATAACGCGTTCCCTGTTATCTTTCATATTGTTGTTGTTGTTGTGGTCTTCAGTCCTGAGACTGGTCTGATGCAGCTCTCCATGCTAATCTATCCTGTGCAAGCTCCTTCATCTCCCAGTACCTACTGCAACCTACATCATTCTGAATCTGCTAAGTGTATTCATCTCTTGGTCTCCCTCTACGATTCTTTCCCTCCACACTGCCCTCCAATGCTAAATTTGTGACCCCTTGATGCCTCAGTACATGTCCTACCAACCGATCCCTTCTTCTAGTCAGGTTGTGCCACAAACTTCTCTTCTCCCCAATCCTATTCAATTCCTCCTCATTAGTTACGTGATCTACCCACCTAATCTTCAACATTCTTCTGTAGCACCACATTTCGAAAGCTTCTGTTCTCTTCTGGTCCAAGCTATTTATTGTCCATGTTTCACTTCCATATATGGCTACACTCCATACAAATACTTTCAGAAACGACTTCCTGACACTTAAATCTATACTCGATGTTAACAAATTTCTCTTTTTCAGAAACGCTTTCCTTGCCATTGCCAGTCTACATTTTATACCCTCTCTACTTCGACCACCATCACTTATTTTGCTCCCCAAATAGCAAAACTCCTTTACTACTTAAGGTGTCTCATTTTCTAATCTAATTCCCTCAGCATCACCCGACTTAATTCGACTACATTACATTATCCTCGTTTTGCTTTTGTTGATGTTCATCTTATATCTTCCTTTCAAGACACTGTACATTCCGTTCAACTGATCTTCCAAGTCCTTTGTTGTCTCTGACAGAATTACAATGTCATCGGCGAACCTCAAAGTTTTTATTTCTTCTCCCTGGATTTTAATACTTACGCCAAATTTTTCTTTTGTTTCCTTTACTGCTTGCTCAATATACAGATTGAAAAACATCAGGGAGAGGCTGCAACCCTCTCTCACTCCCTTCCCAACCACTGCTTCCCCTTCATGTCCCTCGACTCTTATAACTGCCATGTGGTTTCTGTACAAATTGTAAATAGCCTTTCGCTACCTGTATTTTACCCCTGCCACCTTTAGAATTTGAAAGAGAGTATTCCAGTCAACATCGTCAAAAGCTTTCTCTAAGTCTACAAATGGTAGAAACGTAGGTTAGCCTTTCCTTAATCTTTCTTCTAAGATAAGTCGTATGGTCAGTATTGCCTCACGTGTTCCAACATTACTACGGAATCCAAACTGATCTTCCCCGAGGTCGGCTTCTACCAGTTTTTCCATTCGTCTGTACAGAATTCGCGTTAGTATTTTGCAGCTGTGACTTATTAAACTGATAGTTCGGTAATTTTCACATCTGTCAACACCTGCTATCTTTGGCATTGGAATTATTATATTCTTCTGTTTTCCGCTCTTTGCTTAGAACTGGGTTTCCATCTGAGCTCTTGATATTCATACAAGTGGCTCTCTTTTCTCCAAAGATCTCTTTAATTTTCCTGTAGGCTGTATCTATCTTACCCCTAGTGAGATAAGCCTCTACATCCTTACATTTGTCCTCTAGCCATGCCTGCTTAGCTATTTTGCACTTCCTGTCGATCTCATTTTTGAGACGTTTGTATTCCTTTTTGCCTGCTTCATGTACTGCATTGTTATATTTTCTCCTTTCATCAATTAAATTCAATATTTCTTCTGTTAGCCAAGGATTTCTATTAGCCCTCGTCTTTTTGCCTACTTGATCCTCTTCTGCCTTCACTACTTCATCCCTCAGGGCTACCTATTCTTCTTCTACTGTATTTCTTTCCCCCATTCCTGTCAATTGTTCCCTTATGCTCTCCCTGAAACTCTGTACAATCTCCGGTTTAGTCAGTTTATCCAGGTCCCATCTCCTTAAATTCCCACCTTTTTGCAATTTCTTCAGTTTTAATCTACAGTTCATAACCAATAGATTGTGGTCAGAGTCCACATCTGCCCCTGGAAATGTCCTACAATTTAAAACCTGGTTCCTAAATCTCTGTCTTACCATTATATAATCTATCTGATACCTTTTAGTATCTCCATAATTCTTCCATGTATACAACCTTCTTTTATGATTCTTGAACCAAGTGTTAGCTATGATTAAGTTATGCTCTGTGTAAAATTCTACTAGACGGCTTCCTCTTTCATTTCTTAGCCCCAATCCATATTCACCTGCTATGTTTCCTTCTCTCCCTTTTCCTACTGTCGAATTCCAGTCTCCCAGTGAGTATTAAATTTTCGTCTCCCTTCACTACCTGATTAATTTCTTTTATCTCATCATACATTTCTTCAATTTCGTCGTCATCTGCAGAGCTAGTTGGCATATAAACATGTACTACTGTAGTAGGCATGGACTTCGTGTCTATCTTGGCCACTATAATACGTTCACTATGCTGTTTGTAGTAGCTTACCCGCACTCCTATTTTTTTATTCATTATTAAACCTACTCCTGCATTACCCCTATTTGATTTTGTATTTATAACCCTGTATTCACCTGACCAGAAGCCTTGTTCCTCCTGCCACCGAACTTCACTAATTCCCACTATATCTAACTTTAACCTATCAATTTCCCTTTTTAAATATTCTAACCTACCTGCCCGATTAAGGGATGTGACATTCCACGCTCCGATCCGTAGAATGCCAGTTTTCTTTTTCCTGATAAAGACGTCCTCCTGATTAGTCCCCGCCCGGAGATCCGAATGGGGGACTATTTTACCTCTGGAATATTTTACCCAAGAGGACGCCATCATCATTTAACCATACAGTAAAGTTGCATGCCCTCGGGAAAAATTACGGCTGTAGTTTCCCCTCGCTTTCAGCCGTTCGCAGTACCACAACAGCAAGGCCGTTTTGGTTAGTGTTACAAGGCCAGATCAGTCACTCATCCAGACTGTTGCCCCTGCAACTACTGAAATGGCTGCTGCCCCTCTTCAGGAACCACACGTTTGTCTGGCCTCTCAACAGATACCACTCCGTTGTGATTGCACCTACGGTACGGCTATCTGTATCGTTGAGGCACGCAAGCCTTCCCACCAACGGCAAGGTCCATGGTTCATGGTTCATGGTCCATGTTTCTTTCATATAGTGGTGTTAATTTAGATCTGAACTGATTTCTATACAGAACAGCGTTCTCTGTGAGTCTCTTGTGGTAAGCGCTTTACATACCCAGACAACTGTACAGGAATGGGACTGACGAGCTGCAAGAAAGTTACGTTATGATGGCTACATGCAAATCAGGCGCAAGGCAATTCATGTCCTTCGAATACTTCTGAACATGATTACACATTTCAGCCAGTTTACACATTACAGTATTTCGTCAACGTATCAATACACATGTAGCTTGCAGTGTTCACTTGCGTCCATTGTCTATGTTTACAAATATTTTATCCTATTGACTAATGCATTCATGTCAAAGATCGCAATGTGACAAAATGTGATGCATATCATTTGGTTTCCTGACAGATATTTTGTGTGTATGTGTGAGTGTGAGGGGGGGGGGGGGTCGAGTGAGTGGGTATGTGTGTTTGTGAGCTGGCTTAAATGTACGTTACTGAAAATAATTTGTCATAAATACTGCAAGACAGTGCAACGTAACGATCTTTCGGTTTGCAAACATTTTGGTAACCTATGTTTTTATTACTTTCGCCAGAAAAGCAATGCTGGACCAGAGAGCAGGTTTCCTATATTGTCCCCATATGATGATAAGTGTGTAGTGGCCCGAAAACTAATTAATGGTACAACAATAAATCGTTTCCAATTCAAAAGCGACGATTGCACGTAACCGACATAAATCGCGAATTTAAATCGTAGTCGCAGTTCTTCATTCAGAATGGAAATAGTCAATTTATTTGTATGCTGGTAGCAGTTCGGGCTGTGTGATCTACATACTAAATCAAACCGTGCACGAAATGTATATAATAAGATAATATTACTGTACACTAACTACTGTTCGGAGCCTAGTAAGATACATGTACATGTATCTCCTACAACGTTCACCTCCTTTACTTAATGAGCGGCCCAAGATAACGATACTTGGTTTTCAGCAAATAACACAGCAGACAGAGGGTCACTTAATTTTATGTTATACGTAATACTCTTAATTAACCTGGCCCCGTAAACAAGTTCACTAACATAATCCCACGAGGCGCCTAGCACCAGGCTGCGGCGTCTCCCTTCTCTAATCACACGGTACTAACATGGCACCTCATTACACTCACGCACGGAATAGAGTATACTTACCCCTTGAACCCAACAGGAATTTTTGAATCCGACAGTCCTTCACTCTCTCAATAAACTGTCTTCAAAATTGTTTATTTTACTTTATTAAGTGTATAATTCTTGGAAATACAACTGATGTTCCTCAAGAAAAACATTATTTGATGCAAGCGAAATTAGTTGTTTTATCTTTATTAATTTTGTAATCCTACACATGTAATGCATGGCAGGGGCCAAATAAAGCATCTCTAGAGTAGTTCATCTTTGGTGTGATTGTCACATTATATTGGTAAGAATGCTGACAATATTCAGTTTGACACGACAATACTCATTGTTGAAAGTCAGAAGTATTGTGAAAGCTCCAACCAAGTATTCTTTAGAAAGGTAAATGTATTTCTTTACACCAAAATTGTTTCAAGTGTCCAAAAGTTTACTTTTATAAACAAAATAATTATACAATGTAGTTTTATCTTTAACTTTCAGCCAGACTTCCGTATTATCTGTTAAAAGCGAAAAAAAACATTATCTGAAATCAGCACAAGCGAACAATATTTTGAATCAAACGTTTCTGAACGACTCGAAGATGAAGCTCACTTTGATCAGGATGTTACCTGCGATTCGCATTCTAATGGTCCTCAGGTGTAAAGTCAAGCGTCCCAAGAAAAGAAATCGGAGGAATCAAATGGAAGAGTGTACTTATATGTTGATTCCCTTATCTACCGTAATGGAAATGAGTGGAGTGAAACACCGCCACCATCCAAAAAAATTCGAGTACACAATATTATTAAAATTCCACCTAATCCAATAAGACATGTAACTATCACCCATAAGAACAATGTGGCACTATTTCATCACGAAAAGGATGTTAGAGGATATAGTGCATTCAAACAATTTAGAAGATAGGTGAATTGCTTGTATCAAGATGAGGAAACCAATTCATTTTTCACTCTCCAGATTGTTACTGCTGATGGCTGATATTGGTATATACCGATCAGTGAGCTGTTCCACGATACCTTCTCGAGTCCTACTTACTTGGCCACATTTTCAATTAACATAGCTGACGATATACAAAGATTCGATGAGAAATGGACCAGAAAGCCCAGGAGCAAAAGTGACATCGTGGCAATAACGCGACTTGATTAAGAGCCCACACTTGCACAACCCCAGCCACTCCCACCGAAATTGTGCGCCAAAGAAGCAGCTCTGTGCTTGAGTTTCTAAAGAAATAAAATACTCTCTCTCTCTCTCTCTCTCTCTCACACACACACACACACACACACACCACACACACACACACACACACACACACACACAGGAACCTGAGAGGATCGATTACATTTTAATGACGAATTTTAACAATTCTACAATTAATGAAACAAATGTTTGTGTTAACTGTGGTCAATAATATCATCACATTTGAGAGAAGGCTTGTTTCATTTTAAATAGCCATTCTGATTCCTGTACCTAGGATAGCTAAACTATTTGTGGTTGACGTCAATATTACGGATGTAGTGTCAGTAGCAGCTGTGGTCTAATTTCGCTTTGCCAGTGGTCATTACAAATCGCCTCTTGTTCTCTATGCCAGTGCACTACGTTTAATATCTTACTTCTTAGCGTAACATTGTGTCTTCTGTACACGAGTATGTGGGTGGATCTTTCTGTGCTAGGTTCCTTGAGCAGGCCTCCGATCACCCTCCAGTTTTCTATTCGCACCTGCCCTTTTCTCAGACTATAGCAATTATATCACTAGCTGAAATGCTTCTCCCTTGTGTTAAAATCTTTGTTGTATTCTTTAGTAGTTGTTCGGCCATCTAATTCCCCACGTCCACGGCATTCCTCTTGACCCATGCAGATCACACTTCTGCGCTGTTTCTTTGTAGTTCTAATTCTGTAACAGCTGACTGGTATGGCAAATAGCAACTCTCAACGTCTTTGCTCTTTGATATTGAACACCGAGAGCGAGTCCGTTGTTATTACAATATGGTCAGCATGAATCGTATTGTGCGTAAGCGCTCTTTCAATGAGTAAAAGCTCCGCCTGGTAAATTCATGTCTCTATCGGTAGGCGCCATGGTCCAACCTGTTTCATTTTTAATACAAGAGCTTGCTGAAAAGTAATATCTCCCAATTATTTACGTGAAAACTCAAATATTTTTAAGTAAGCCAAAGATTATTAATGTTCTACACCTTAATTATTTACTTTTACATATTTATTTCTCAACATAGCCAACCGGGAAAAGAATACATTTCTCACAACGAGAGACCAGTTTATTGATACCATCACTGTAAAATGTTTGTTGACCTAGCCGCAACTTCACCTCTGCTTGCACCGTTTCATCGCAATCAAAGTGAAGTCCTCGAAGTTATTATTATATTATTGAAGTGTTGGAAACAAATAAAAATCTGATGCGACCGAGTTGAGACTGTGTGGAGGATGATAGAGCGTCGGAGGGTTGCAGAAGTAGCAGCGCGCGTGTGCATGAACGTTTCGAATTTAGATCTCGATGACAGCACGCTGGTTCTCAAGCACCGTCATAGATACGTTCCAAAACGCCATATTACACGCTAAAATCCGGATACCTCTAGCTGAAGAAGGCTCCAATTTGTATACATGAAGAACAGAGATGCGGAATGTTAACAACGTTCCTATTGTATAAAACGCTTTAAGTTTTCACATAAAAGTTTGGAGGCATTACTTTTCAACAGGTCGTCGTATCCACATATGCCCATCCAACGAACTTATCGTATTTGGACCCATCAGCATACAGTACACACACACACACACACACACACACACACAGCACCCAGTCATTAATACAGATGTCTTCTATTACTTAATAAGTTGTCAAAGTGGTGTGTACTAACGTGGTTTACATTTGAGTACTAATACTCAGAAAAGAGCAGCTCTTTTTCCTTTTTCCTATTTTTTAAAATGAGATTCTGAAACATGTTTAACACTGAAGACGCCTCCACCAGTGATGGTGTTTATTTGTCGGACCATCACCAGTTGTTATCAGATCTTACTGTCTGATTGTAAATTTTTATTTTTCAGATCCTCGCGTTATTGTTGTTTCAGGTCATTCATTCAGTCAAAATGGGTTGTATGCTAGTAAGATCCCTTGCTACACACAAAGAATCTGGCGTCAGTAATATTGTTAATACTCATACTACTGAAAAATAATGCACATTGGAGCTAGGGGGGGTGTCGCACCGCCTTTGAAGAAAAGGAACGCATCGTCGTACAGTATATTGCCAGTAAGAATTACCGCTGTATAGCTGAGAGAAATGGAAACCGGATTTTAGGCGACTGTAGGGAGAAAATTATTCTCAGATGTAGTATATACATATTAACCGCAGTTTAGGAACGATATACTGTGTGCAATAGATCAAAGCCAAATTCTTGTGTGGCCCACAATGAATCCAAGTATGTGAACATTTTGACACGTCGTCGGTGTTAGGTACGGAAGGAATGTGAGGAATTGCTCCGCAGTGGCTGCCGAGTAGAGAAAGTCCTGCTCTGAGCTGGACACTCCGCCCTGCACAGTTACTGTGCCTGGGAATCGAGTGCTTTGTGGTGGCAGCCCTGGCCGGGGAACCCCCGCCAAAGCAGCGCACGACCACTCCTGAGGAAACTTCATGGCGTCGACTGACGGGGACCTCCCTCTTCTCCGAAGTACGTTACTTCGTATGCCTCTGACGCACTGGCAGAGGACAGACTGCTGGTTCGTCCTTCACAGTTGACACTTCCCTTCGTGTCGTCATATTTATATCGGATTTTGGACAACACTGACTGAGTCCTTAAGTGAACTAACAGACAAATTTTTCATTTACACTGATAAATGTAAATGTTGTGTGAACGGGCCTCCCGTCGGGTAGAACGTTCGCCGGATGCAAATCTTTCGATTTGACGCCATTTCGGTGACTTGTGCGTCGATGCGGATGAAGTGATGATGATTACGACAACACAACACCCAGTCCGAAATCTCCGCCCCAGCCGGGAATCGAACCCGGGCCCGTCGGATTGACATTCTGTCGCGCTGACCACTCACCTACCAGGGGCGGACATTTACACTGATAATTATTCGAGGCATTTCATGATATTATGATGTATTTCTTATGTCAGAATATCTTTTTAGGAATCGAACTTGATGGAGCTAATTTTGTTGCGTTTACTAGTTTAATATGCAGAGTTGAATTCTTCAGTGTTTTATGGGCCGTCTTATGACTGAGTTGGTGTGGAACACCACATATTCCTTCACAGTCCCCGCCTCTTCGTGAGTAGTCCTATACCTAAAATTAACAATTATTTGTCGTATGTTTTCGATTTCTGATATTCTCTCCTATTTTTGGCCTTCTCAGCTCCCTCCAGATCCATGAAAGTTATTAGGCATACTTTATGTATTAACACAGCATCATCCTACTTCTTTTAATTAGTGTTTGTCATGTATTCCTTCTTTCGCACTTCTGCGAAGAATTTACTTAACACTACACGTCAGATGCTTTAATTCTCTCCTTTTCGCAGCTTCTCAGAAATTTATGTCTCATATTAACGGCTACTAGACTAATTTAGATAATGAATGTCCTTTTTGGCAGTGCAAGTCTGCTTCTTATACCCTTTCTACTTTGTCAGCGACGCATCATTTTGCTTCGAAGGTAGCATAGTTTCTTCACTTCATGTAGTACGCGGACCTAAATTTTATGCTACGTTTATTGATAATTTCATTTATTTTTCTTCTCGGTAGCTTTGTCTTTCCTTCGTTTACTCTGAACCATAATTTCTGCTCAGCAGACATCATCTCATTCAACAAGGCTTGCACTTCTTCCTCACATTCATACATAACAGCAAAGTCATCAGGAAATCTTGTCATTTATGTAATTGTAACTGATATCGCCCGCCCCCATGCTGCCAATCGGACGAAGGCAACGCTTCAGTAATTTGGTTGCTAATCACTGCAACATCTTCCACACAGCGTGGCTCTTTCAATGTGTGATTTTCAAATCTTTGGCGGCGTTAAGAAAGACATGTGTGGTTGTCGGATTTGGTCGGACGAGGAATTGCAAGAGTCGCTGCGATTGTGAATCCGTCACCGGCCGATTGCGTTCTATGAAACAGGAACTGGTGGTCTTGCCTCCCAATGGGATACATTCCTTAGCGCGTATGATGATTATTTTTGAACGGAATCGTTCCCTGGTTCCTTGTGGCGGTTGTTCGGTTTTCGTTTGACTGCTCACATATAGTTTTTGATTCAAAGATACTTGTTTCAGGCCACCTACTAAAAACGCAGTTTTCCCTTTACAATTACTGAGTGACTGGACAGATGACTGTGATTCGCTTACTGACTTCAAGCAATAAGAAATTTCTTCGATTTTTTCCTCAGATCGGCAGGCATAATTTTACTTTGGAATTTAGTGTACGCTTCTCGTATTGCTCTCCTTACGCTAATGTTCATACCATTAGCACGAGGTATAGTGGCTGAGGGAGAATTCCTATAACTTGAGAAGATTCGGAAGTAACTGTGGAAGTTCTTTCATTATACGGCTTTTGCGAATGCCATCTTAACAGGGTAAAATTTATGTCCGAGTGAATTAAAAATATGATAAAGCTCATTTTGGTTTTGTAACCACTTCCTAACACGGATATTGAACCATGACTGCTCTCCCCAGCCGGCCGCGGTGGCCGAGCAGTTCTAGGCGCTTCAGTCCGGAACCACGCTGCTGCTACGGTCGCAGGTTCGAATCCTGCCTCGGGCATGGATGTGTGTGATGTCCTTAGGTTAGTTAGATTTAAGTAGTTCTAAGTCTAGGGGACTGATGACCTCATATGGTAAGTCCCATAGTGCTTAGAGCCATTTCAACCATTTGTTTTCCCCATCCTTAACAATCTTGCTCACCAGTTATGTGTCTTAGCTTATTGTACAATAATTTTGACATTTACCCATAACATTTTTCTGTGATTTCTGTAGTTATTCTATATGAGTCCACCGGGTTAAGTACTATTTTTCGTGGTCTAATATGTCTTCCAAGTCGCTCCACTGGCTAACATCTCGGCCACAGTAGAAAAATAGACAATATAAGCAACTGGAAGCAATCATGGATCAAATTTTTTATACATTTCGTGGCAGGTTCTTTTTCCAAGGTACCAAAACGGTCTTTTCATTGGTGGCCCTATAGCAGTGGGCTACGTTTTAAGATTCCACTTTTCGTAGACTTGCCAGGTGAAACAAGTAACTATCATATTTGAGAAGAAACGCTACAATTTTAGAATGCTCAGAAAGTGGACTTACTTTCATTTAATGGCTTTTCCGAATAGAACTTGAACAGGATATTTTTTTTAAATACACCTGACTTAAAAGTCCCCAATATCCTAGAACCTGTGATATAAATAGTAGGTGTTT
This sequence comes from Schistocerca piceifrons, assembly GCF_021461385.2. Classification (NCBI taxonomy): domain Eukaryota; kingdom Metazoa; phylum Arthropoda; class Insecta; order Orthoptera; family Acrididae; genus Schistocerca; species Schistocerca piceifrons. The sequence continues at coordinate 59,590,197 of NC_060139.1, read as the reverse complement.
TCCATCAAATGTTATTCGTTGTCGTAGCTATGTCAAAACACTTGTAAATCGGGCAACAACCGTTTTTCTAGTAAACGTAATGAACGTCCATATTGGCGTAACGTACACACACACACTGCATGTTACAAAATACAGATATATTTTACATGAAAACTGAAAGTGAAGGGGGAAAGAAAGGAAAGGGATTGCTGATGTCAGCTGCGTCACGACATTTATGCGGAACCAGCGGTAACGAGTGAACATGTGTACTCGTCAGCGATTCGAACCCGGGGCCTCCTGCTTACTAAGCACATGTGTCAACCACTTCACCATCCGGGACACAGTGTTATCGCAATTGCACGCCTTACAGCCGACACACACTCCTACTGAGATCCACCTGTCCACAATCTTCAGTACGTTCGATCTTCTGCAGGAATTTCAGATTGGCGAGCAGTGAGGAAATAGACACGGACTGCAGATTGGTGGCATTCGATGGGAATGTGGGTCCGCTGTGAGGCGTGCAGAGATAGTCCGTGCAGTTACGATAACACTGTGTCTCGGATGGCGCAGTGGTTAACACACCTGCAGATTCCGCATGGTGTATGTTCTTTCGGACACGTCCGAAAGAACATACACCATACTTTCATATAAAAGAGATATTTGATAAATGACGTGAGACATATAAGGGAAAAACTAACTTTCGATATTTTCTCATAGAGAAGAGCAAATTAACTTCAGTGGTTTATCGTCTAGAAGGAATCAGTTTCTTCTCGCGACAAGCCAGTGTCATTATTTTACCCGTGACGGTTTGAGAAACGCCGCCACGTTTTACGTAAATATCACTGAGAAAAAAACTGCAACAAGCAACACTTTCCGAGTGAATGGTTTTTTCATGGTAACTAGTTTAGGGTCCAGGACCATCGTCACACGACAGCGAGGATTTCTCATACAGTTTGACATTTTCACCTACAATGTAGTAGAATATTCGCATTTTTAATGATTATAGATCCTTTTGCATTTAATACAAAGTCTTCACATTTCTCTTAATTGAGGAGAGATTTCGTTTCCTACCTTTCGCTTCAGAGGTCTTCATCAACGAAATGTGACATGCTGAACCATGAGTTAGAGTAATGACAAGATGGTGGACGTCAAGTACCAGAGAACAAGATGGTACAGTAACGGACTAATTCTATTGCTAGGGTGTCTGTTATCAGACCGATTCTTATTCTTAAGCTAAACTGTGATGAAGGGTAGAAATTGAACTTTTAAAAATAATAGAAATGTCCAAAGAAGGTTTCTTTTGCAGTAACGTGTGTCGGTTAAATATACCATTACATAAATTCCCTCCATCTGTGGAAAATAACAGAAGCTGGATGAAATTTTGTGGCTACATTTCGTTTCTTAACTCCAGCAGGTCGTTCAAGATGTTGCCAGATCTGTTGTGAATGTAAATGTATACTTCTATTTCTTCCAACAAATTCATCTAGACTCCTCCTCCTCCTCCTCTTCTTCTCGTTCTTCTTCTTTTCCTTTTTCTTTTGCTTTCATCCCATATCTACATGGAATCGGCAAAGTTCTTATCTGATTTGGCTTGTTATTAGCAACTGTCTGAGTGTTGTGTTATTCATATGAAAGGGTGTAAAAGTTTTGTAGATGTTAGCGTGTCGTGTAAGTGAGGAAGTTGGTACCTGCCAAGTATTCACCTATTCGGGCGTGGGAAACCACCTAAAAAACCATACCAAGGCCGCCCTGAAAACTCCTGCCGTCGTTAATTAGCTGGGTGAATTCGATCCGGGTGTGGCGCGTCGGCCCGAACCCGGAAACACCGTATTAACACACGAGGCTATCCGGGCGTGTAAATTCATCTGTACTCATATCTCAGTGTAATGCAGTAATTCTAAGTTTTCTTCGGTGCTGTTCTCTGTGTCCCCGTGCTAGGTTATGTGAGACACAACAGTTACATTTAGCCTGAGTGCATCCTTGTGTTGTGGGTTCGTATGTTGAAACTCCAGGCAATTTGGCTAATTTAAAATTCTGGTCACACATATCAATGCACTTTACATACGCCGTATTTGGGGTCTGTATCATTCTTTATACTTATTTATATAAACGAATTAGTTTATCATTCATTACGTTGTTTCTGGATAAAGGAATGTGGCTATTTTTAACACGGAACATGTTAGCAATTTAATAAGACACCTTACCAGTGAATGGTAGGGACGTATATATTTTACAAAGTTACGGTGTCGGGGGTTGGGGGGGGGGGGGAGCAGAGGGGGAGTAATTGTACTAAGGCAGTGTTCGTTGTAGCCTTGGAGTTTGTTTTATTATTGTTTGCTGTTTGAAGCTTCTCTCCTTTCATGAACTGGCAAAGTCATTTATCTGCATTCCTATATTTTTGTTGTTGCCAGACGTGCAAATATTATACGCTTACAAAACCATTCGGCGTACAACTGAATCTCAATGTAGGTAAGTGCAATGTGCTGCGAATACGTAGAAAGATAGATCCCTTATCATTTAGCTACAAAATAGCAGGTCAGCAACTGGAAGCAGTTAATTCCATAAATTATCTGGGAGTACGCATTTGGAGTGATTCAAAATGGAATGATCATATAAAGTTGATCGTCGGTAAGGTAGATGCCAGACTGAGATTCATTGGAAGAATCCTAAGGAAATGCAATCCGAAAACAAAGGAAGTAGGTTACAGTACGCTTGTTCGCTCACTGCTTGAATACCGCTCACCAGTGTGGGATCCGTACCAGATAGGGTTGGTAGAAGAGATAGAGAAGATCCAACGAAGAGCAGCGCGCTTCGTTACAGGATCATTTAGTAATCGCGAAAGCGTTACGGAGATTATAGATAAACTCCAGTGGAAGACTCTGCAGGAGAGACGCTCAGTAGCTCGGTACGGGCTTTTGTTAAACTTTCGAGAACATACCTTCACCGAGGAGTCAAGCAGTATATTGCTCCCTCCTACGTATATCTCGCGAAGAGACCATGAGGATAAAATCAGAGAGATTAGAGCCCACACAGAAGCATACCGACAATCCTTCTTTCCACGAACATTACGAGACTGGAACAGAAGGGAGAACCGATAGAGGTACTCAAGGTACCCTCCGCCACACACCGTCAGGTGGCTTGCGGAGTATGGATGTAGATGTAGATGTAGATTTGAATTTTTTGTGTTGGCGTATATCTAAAGTAAAATTAATTGTAAAATCCAATTTGTCTATTTTCATCTTTCATGGAGTCAAAAAGACGAGTAAACTAAACATTTCATTATGCTGTTGCTGTCGTGTGATGGAAATATTGTCGAAGTCCTCCATTCGTTCTGTTTATAGTGCCACACGAACCATGGACAAGGACTGGGAAGGAATTCGGCGGTTGTCTTTTGAAAAGAATCATCTTCGCATTGACTAGTGTGTTGCAGGAAAACTGCGGAAAGCATAAATCTCAACGTCAAGATGTAGATTGAAACCACGCTAATCTAGAGTGAGTTCCGTGCACCTTAAGCACGGCTTCAGCTTGCTCGGTTTGGTGGGATTTCAGTAACTGCCGCTGACCGAGCACTGTGGTGCAGATGTCAGAACACTGCCCTCGCCTGCTGGAGAACGAAGGTTCAAATCTCCGTCCAGTCATCCAGGTTTAGGTATTTCTGTGGTTTCCCTAACGGAGCACAATCCGAGCGTCTGCTCCGTTTCTAATGAAGAGTCGTTAAACCACTTTTCCTTCCTTCCTTTTGACGGCTAGTGACTTTTAGAGAAGAATTTTTCCACGTGATAAAGTCATATGAGGCTTGTCAGACAACAGATAATAGCAAGTGTATCACACGTGCTCACAGAATTTTATTTAAACTTCTGACCATCAACTGAATATTACTTCGTTAGTAATACAGCGAGAGAAGACTATGACCGTTATGTGAACGTAAAGGAGCCACGGTTTCATAGTAGCGGATGGCAGTAGCGGTTGGTATATAGCCTCCGCTTTGAAGAGTTTGTGAGCAGAGAGAAAGGGAAGAGGGTGGAGCAAGATCTTGAAGAGGGGAGCACCCAAAAAATGAAACTCTACGGAGAAGATTGCGAGTGCTCATCCCCTATTGTTCGCCCCGATGAAAAGACAAAAGATAAGTAATCTCGAAACGAAACACGCTGCGCTTGCGGTATTAAAGCTGTAACTCAGTTGCCTTTGTTTAATGAAATGGAACAGAGGTTGGAAAGTAGTGTAATTTTTAAAAGAGCTGGCTCGAAACCGTATGTTTCCGGTGACTTGGAAACATTCCAAATTTTACTTGGGAACTCTACATCAGGGATACAAATCGCGTTGGCCGCCACAACCTCCGCCACAGGGCGTGTTCCCCAAGTGCGTTTCTCTATCGTCAGGAGACAAATGTAGACCATGTTTCAGAAGCAGCTTTTCGTTCGAAAACTGCTGCGCAATTTTTCTTCTAAATGTTCATTTTTCTGTTTTGTAAGCTGAAGGCAGCCTAAAATTTATAACATCGGGCTCATTATGACTTAACTGGTTTTACAGTTTCATAATTTAGTACTGTGCTGCCCTTTAATGTACTGTTGGTAGATAATGAAGTGTTCGTAGTTTATTCACTGGGTCAATTATCAATAACTAATGTAATATACGATAAACGTGGGGTTTTTCTCGACTCTGAAGCGCCATGACCATCCCTAGTTAACTTTGCTGTAAAGCGAGTTAAATTAATCTGAGAGGGCTCCTTCGGAAGAGTGCAAAATCTCATGCTGGTGCTCTTCCAGTATTTGCAATAAGAAGATGAAGATATGGTTCCCATAGTCTACACGGGAATAGGAGTGGTAAGAAAAAGTCGGCAAGTCTCTTAGCAGAAATAGTGTGAAGGTCCATCAGTACAGGAAGGAAAATCTTTGAGGTGATTGGCGTCAGATGACATTACCGGCGTTGACTCAAATTCAGAAATCAGACAGACAGTATTAAAGTAAATTAATGGACAGTGGCTCTCAGTTCATCGCAGAACAATAGAGGGCAATGTGAAATGAGCTTGCTTCATCACAATAGTAGTGGGCAGATAACATTGTAGTGAGGTGTTAATTTGTTTGCAAGATCTTAGTAGAAATTGATGTCGCTTTTCTGCCTGAACACCATGTGACCACTACATTAGAAGATGTTAATGTAACTGCTTGTAAATTATCTGTAATTTAAGGTAGAAACAATATGGATAAACGAAAAGTTGTCATATTCATAAAAAAAGGAATATAAAAACAAAAACGTAGAAATAAGTAATTTCTGTATAGATCAGGGTATAGAAGCTTGTGAGTGAGTATTTAGAAGTGTAATATTCGTGATTTTCACAGTATATTGATGTTGTTGTTGTTGTGGTCTTCAGTCCCTAGACTGATTTGATGCAGCTCTCCATGCTACTCTAACCTGTGCAAGCTTCTTCATCTCCCAGTACCTACTGCAGCCTACATCCTTCTGAATCTGCTTAGTGTATTCATCTCTTGGTCTCCCTCTACGATTTTTACCCTCCACTCTGCCCTCCAATACTAAATTAGTGATCCCTTGATGCCTCAGAACATGAGCATAGTGATATGCACCGCATAATTGGGAAATTTTCATGAAAAAGATTGATGAATTTTTGCTCTCTGTTAGAGTGGAGTAAGGGATTATTAATTTGTGGCGACTTTAACGTAAATTTCTTTGATGAATCTGGCAGTAAAAGTGATCTAGAGATGCTGTTAACCACATATAATTTCGTATCAGTTACAAATTTCCCTCAAGACAGTACTGTCTGTATAGATAATGTATCTACTGACCAAGCTCATATAGATAATGTATCCACTGAAAAAGCAGAAGCTAAAAACGCACATGCATGTTTGGTGATCAGCAGATTGGCAGACCATGATGCACAGTTGGTCACATTATATAGTCTAGCTCCATGTATGAACAGTTCAGAAACATTCAAGGAAAACAGTAAGGTTGATTAATGACGAAACAACTGAAGATTTACTGAAAACTTGAAAATATTGACTTAGGTGCCGTTTACAATTAGCCTAATACTAGCTCTAAATTAAAACTGTTTCTTATTGAGTTTGTATCCGTTTTTGAACGCAGCTTTCCTAGACAGATAATTAAATGCAAAACTGAGATATTATTAGAGAAACCTTGGGGATCAGAGTATCAGATTATCTTCACGACGAAAAAGGGACATGTACAAAATAAACAGAAGAAATTATCGTGAAATACCTGCACTTTATAAACAATATTACAGCAAATTAAGAGATGTTGTTAAAAATACAAGAGTGTGTACATGTTACCTGAAGACTGATAGATCTGACAATAAAATCAAATCAGTATGGAATGTTGTTAAAAAAGAGACAGCAAAGAAGCCATAGAAGGTAACATTACTTTTCTTAAACAAGTGGGAACACTGTTAAAGACATATCATATACAGAAGATATTTTTAATAGTCTCTTTTTAAAGGAGATGATAAAATTGCTGCAAGTATTTTACAAGGGAATGCTCAACAGTGCACCAAAGGATCGATATAGAGGATATTTAATGAAATAAAAATTAGTTTCACACCACTGTCTGAAAAGGAAGAGCATCATGTCTCTAAAAGTTAAAGGTTCATGTGGTGTGCATGATGCTATGAAGTTGTGTCTCTGTAATATATATTGTTCTTAGACGTTTATGTAATCAGTCATTAATTCGTGTTATTTTCCCAGACATTTCTAAATGGTCACTCTGCTCAGATAGCTACTTATACATTTACTGAACATACAATAGTAATATTTAAACAGTAAAAATCATTACTTGGAATTTTCTTGGACTTGACTGTGTTAATCGCAGTATTCTATTAGAGGAATGAAATTCTTACAACATACAGAGGTCAGCACATAACGACTTTGGTTCTTATTTAAGAAACAGAATACAAAAGTTTACCCTAGATTGTTTCGGTAGTACATAGAGAGACGCCATGTCGCATCTAGGGGGAAAAATTACAATGACAGTGCCACAAGGTTAGATCAATGGCCAATTTTTATTCCTCCATTATGTTACAGATCTACCATTTTATTCGAATCAGGAGACAGAATTAGTCTAGTTGGCAGATGACACAAGCATTGCTCTAGAGCCAAGCAAAGAATCCTCAACAGGAAAAAAAAACAGTAAATAATGTTTTTGTGAAACTCTACAGTGTAATATTCTGGGATGACTCCTCTCTTAGAAGAAAAATATTCATTGCAATTATTTGTTGAGTTCACATACTTGTTTCTTGCAGCCATCTCTTTAGCCAGCCAGGTACATCAACCACAACCTTATAATGCCTTTATTCACTTATGAAATTTGATATCAACAATCTGTCTAGGAATGAGACTGACATAACATATTCATAAGAATAACACTAAAAGAAAAATGATCTGTATTACCCTTTAATGAATGTAGCTTTGGCAGAGAATGGGTTAAATGGGCAGCTGTAACATTCTCTGACAGTTTACCGATGGAAATAAAAGTCTGGCAAACAGAATAAGTGTTTTCAAATGTAGATTAGAAAAGTTTATCTTTAACAACGCCTTCTATAACATAGACGATTTCTTGAATAGAAATAATTAGCAACTGTTACAGAAAAAAAACTCGATGGCCAGCATGCAATCATTTGAATTTAATACTCTCCTTTTTTTAAAATTCGAGTTTACTCAGTTGACAAGTTTCACATCATAACGATCAACGTGAAAATGATCTATGTAACACCTAACTATCAAATTATCTACAGCAACAAAACATGCAACTCATTTCGCTCAAATGTAATAATGTCGCCTCACCACCGTAAATAACCAATCGGGCAACTAGTCACATTAAAGTCTGATCAAATTTTTCAAAAGGTCTGGTGTCTTCTTCCTAAATTTGTGAGCTGGATCGCAGCTGTGTTTGAGCTAATGTTCTCGTTTATTGTTACATGGTAGTAACAACTATTAAGCGTGACTTGAATTTGCATTATAAGCCGGAAACCCAATGATCCCTAGTAAAAAAACTTTTTTCTCAAATGTCATGAAATTAAGACGCGGCTTCATTCTTGTCAGAATACGGTTAGTAGCGCATCTGGCGCTATTAAGAACGGAATGTGGTAAACCCTTACATAGTGCTCTGTGTCGCTCACAGTCTTTTCGTGTTTTCAGAGGTTAGAGGGTTTGCTTAACGTGGAAGCAGTCCCAGTTTGTTTCCTCGTCCGAGTGATTAATTACTGGGAAAATTCATTTGCAGTGACTGCCAGCGAATCAGTCGTTCAGATTTACACGTGTCCTTCGGTATTACCGCTGGCTGGCCATTAACGTAACGTCTACATATTCCCATAACCGAAAATGAAATTATACCATCGTGTTATACATTTTCGAATGGGTAATTGCCGTTCCACAGGCGACCGAAGCACAGAGTAATAATGACTTCGCAACTATGTTTTTCAAACAATCATGCGTGCCAAACTACTTACCAAACTTATCGTCATGTTTTTCTTGTGGTGGACTTCATTCCGAAGACTGTTTTGATGCAGTTGTCCATTCTAGTACATACTGTGGAAGCCTCTACATATCTGCAGAACTGCTGTAGCCGACATCCATTTGAACCATCTTTCTGTATTTGTGCTTTGGGCACTCTCTACAATATTTCCACCCTACGGCTCCCTTCATTACCAGATTGATCTCTTGATTCTTCAGTATATGTGGCATCAGCCGACCCTATCTTCTAGTCAGGCTGTACGACAAACACACCGTCTGAAAAGACATTTCAGAGGTTTGCAGTTCAATCAAGATTTATTGTTCCAACAGTACTTATGAATTACATGAAATGATTACATTTACATATCAATAGCACAAGCGACCGTGATGTATCAGGTATCGACCAATAGTGAAACATCCATGTTAGTACTCGGTGTAGGCTCCACAAGTGGCAATGCAGGCACTGGTTCTGGCATCAAATCTGTCGTACATATGGCGAATACTGCCCTCGGATACGTTATGTCATGCCTGCTCGACCTGTTCACGTAGTTCTGTAAGAGTTTTTGGTTGACGAGTTAACACGAGTCACTTCCGGTCCCTTCAGATCCCACACGTGCTCGACTGGGGACAAATCCGGAAATCGTGCTGGCCAGGGAAGTTGTTTCACGCTTTCAGTGCACATCGAGTTCCACGGGCAATGTAGGGCCGAGCGTTATCCTAATGGAAAAACACATCATCTTCCTGTTGCAAGAACGGCAAAAGGACGGGTCTAACAACATTCTGGGCGTGCCAAACGCTGGTTAGTGTCCCATCCAGAAGCACCATGCGTGAACGGAATTTGCACCTTATCGCATCTCAGACCATAAGCCCGGGTTGGGGCCAGTGTGTCTTGGACGAATGCATTCTATGTGAGAGCGCTCTCCAGGTGTACTTCGTATGCGCAAACGACCATCACTTGCGTGCAGGCAGACTCTGCTTCAGTCGTTGAATACCAAAGTGTGTCACTCCATCTTCTAATTAGCCACTGGCAGCATCAGTCGAGACGTGCACGTTGATGCTGTGATGTGAGTGGAAGACGGGCAAGAGGTGTGCGTGCCCGTAGTCTCACAGTTCACACGGTTCACGACAGCTCGTGTTGACAAGTCTTGGCTCACAACTCCACATATGTGTGCTATGGTAGCTGTAGGATCTGTCACTGCTATGCTTATAATACGACGATGCTGCCTGGTCATCCAGAACCCAATCCACATGTGTGAGAATATTCACTTAATCACTGATACTAACATCGTTCCTTAACTGACGCAGTACGTCGAACTTGCGTGGCAGTTCTCCGAAGGGACCGACCCGTCACTCGGGAGGTAACAGTTTGACCCCTTTCACACTTGCTCAGTTGGCTGTAGGAAGCACGAAGCATGGTTGCCTGCTTGCTTCACACGTTTATACCATACTTCTGGCTGTGAGCATGCCCTATTAAATGGTACTCACAGATGGCGCTGTGATAGCCATGCAGCTACCCTAAGCGTCGGCAGTCTCCCTGTGGCACACGCCGTCATCGGATCGAAATCGATGTCGCCTACCCGGTGAACTAATTTGTTTCCGCCCATGTATCCTTTCTCCCCAGTTAGTGTCACTATTTCTTCGTTAGTCATTCGATCCACTTATCTGATCTTAAACATTCTGCAGCATCCACTTTCAAGACCTTCTATGTGGTGTCACCGCCAGACACCACACTTGCTAGGTGGTAGATTTAAATCGGCCGCGGTCCGGTAGTATACGTCGGACCCGCGTGTCGCCACTGTCAGTAATTGCAGACCGAGCGCCGCCACACGGCAGGTCTAGAGAGACGTCCTGGCACTCGGCCCAGTTGTACAGCCGACGTTGCTAGGAACGGTTCACTGAGAATTACGCTCTCATTTGCCGAGACGATAGTTAGCATAGCCTTCAGCTAAGTCAATTGCTACGACCTAGCAAGGCGCCATTTATCCTTTGCTGTGTATCTAATGAAGCATATACAGTAACAAGACCAATGTTCACCAATTGTGGATTAAAGTTAAGTATTCCAGAAGCTACGTACTTTTCTTTATAGCATTCATTAAGTATCCTGTTTCAGACCTCACGCCATCCTGTGTGAGCTTATAGCGTGCATTTCGGCTTCCTCAAACAACACGGTGTTGGCACTTCTGCCGACACTTCATTCTATTCCCTGTTTACTGTCCACGTTTCAATCCCATAAAAGGCTTAAGTCAAGACAAGTACCTTCAGAACAGCCCGCTCGGTTAGCCGGGCGGGAAGGCGTGCCGGTCCCCGGCACGAATCCGTCCGGCGAATTAGTGTCGAGGCCCCGTGTGTCGGCCAGTCTGTGGATGGTCTTTAAGGTGGTTTTCCATCTGCCTCAGCGAATAAGGGCTGGTTCCCCGTATTCCGCCTCAGTTACACTATGTCGGCGATTGTTACGCAAACACTGTCCTCACCATGCAAACATGTGGTTACTCTCGTCTGGTGTGACACGTTCCCAGGGAGGGGGGGAGGAGGGGGAGGGAAGGAGGGGCTCATTGGTGGCCGGTGGGGGGGGAAGGGGGAGGGAAGGTGAGATTCATTGGGGGCGGAACCCCACAATAACTGTAACCCTGGGTCTGGCGGCAGTGGGTGAGTCGACTGCTGAAGCCTGTTGGTGGGGGGGACTACGGCAGGGACAACGCCACTCCGTCGTTTCTAGGTCCCGAGTCCCATACATACAATACAATACAATACAGCACAACACAATACCTTCAGAACAGATTTCCTAGCAAAATTTCTCTATTCTTTTGATAAACGCTTCTCTTTCTATTGCCGGTCTAGATTTTACCTCCTCTCTACTACAGCCACAATCAGTTATTTAGCTGAATAAATAGCAATACTGATCTAATACTTTTAATGACTCGTTTTGTAACCTAATTCCTTCAGTATCGGCTGATCTAATACGACTACGCCACCATAGTCTATCAAAACACGAAAAGCAATGGATGAAGAAGTAATTTTCTTCAATTAAATCAATTGTATATTCACTCAGAACTTTTGTTCTATTTCCTTTCCTTCTAGATACATTGATTAGCCAGAAGATGATGATCTCCGAACTATTATCGATATAAACCCGTCCAGGCAATAGCAGCGGCACCTGGCAAGGAATGAGTGGTAGTCAGACAAATGCACGGCGCATGTACAACAAGTGAGCGTGCTGCCCTTGGGTAGAATGAGGAATGCACGTGATCTATCTGTGTTTGACCGGGTGCAGATTGTGATGGCCCGGAGTCTCGACACGAGCATTTCGGAAACTCCGTGACTTGTCGACTGTTCGAAGAGTGCTGTGGCGTGTGTCTTCAACACTTGGCGCAACCAACGTCCAGACGTTGTTAGTTTGGGGCGGCCACCTTTCATTACTGATGTCGGACGTCGTAGGCTGGGCAGAGTGGTAAAACAGGACAGGCGGCGAACTGTGGTGGAACTGTCATCAGATGTTAAGTCTGAGCAGAGCGCAAGTGTGTCTGAACACAAAGCGCACCGTAGACTCCAAACGATTGGCGACGACCCACGCGTGTGGTAACGTAAACACCACCATATCGGCAACTCCAACTGAAATAAGCATGTGACCATCGGCACTGGACGTTGGCGCAGTGTCAGAGCGTCGCACGATCTGATGAATCCCAATACCTTCTTCAACATACCGATGGGAGGGGGCGAATCCGTCGTCTTCCAGGAAACCAGCTCCTTCACAGCTGTACTGCGGAACGGAGACAAACTGGCGGCGGCAACATTATGCTCTACGGAACATCCACTTACTCATCCACTGATGGAGTGGAGCTCGTGAAAGACGCAGTGACGGCCAAGGAGTATCGTACACTGGTTGCAGACTACGTACACCCCGCCATGACGATCATGTTTCCGACGACAGTGCTATTTTCAGTAAGGCAAAATTCTGTGTGATTGGAGGAACACAGTGGAGAGTTCCAAATGATGTGCTGGTCCCGCAAGCTCGCCAAATCTGAACCCAATCGAATACATCTGCGATGTGATCGATCGTGGCGTCATAGCTCTTCACCCGCCTCCACGAAATTTACGGGAATTAAGTGACTTTTGTGTGCAGATGTCGTGCCAGTTCCCTCCAGCAACCTATCGAAGTCTCATTGCTTCCATGCCACGACGCCTCGCCGATGTTATCCGTACGAAACGCGGACATACCGGGTGTTACGTAGACTGTCATAAAGTTCTGGATGATCGGTATAGGGTGCCTCCCCTCAGAGCCGTGTGGCGCATTTTCTCGGTATGTCAGAAGATACCTGCAGTTTCTTTCTACGTTATGTAGCTGGAGTCAGTGCAAACAAATAGTGCTCATCAAGTGTCTCATGCGACGCCCAGTAACGCCGGAGACGTTGGTTTGTTTCCCCCTTGCAAAGAAAATAATTTTCAAAGTGGGATTCGATAGACCGACCCAGATTCGTCTTGTATGATAATCGTTTTATCGATATGTCTTAACAGTGACAGTAAGATCGATAACAATCATTACTCCAGCAGCTTCAGCACAGACCTGGTCCGTGCTGACTGCTACCGCCAAGCATGTACCGCCGGCCGGTGTGGCCGAGCGGTTCTAGGCGCTACAGTCTGGAACCGCGCGACCGCTGCGGTCGCAGGTTCGAATCCTGCCTCGGGCATTGATGTGTGTGTTGTCCTTTGGTTGGTTACGTTTAAGTAGTTCTAAGTTCTAGGGGACTGATGACCTCAGAAGTTAAGTCCCATAGTGCTCAGAGCCATTTGAACCAAGCATGTAGCGCTCTGTTTGTTCTTTGTGTTTTCCTGTTCCTGTTCGCAAATACCGGTAAAACGATTATGGGACTAGACTAACTTTGGAGTTCACATAAAATACCGATTTAAAAATAATTTATTTTTTAATAGAAAACAAACCGACCCTTCTTGTCGCTCTGCTTCTTGTTGACCCTGGGTGTCGGATGGCGGACGCGAGCAGCAGTACTCGTTTGGGCTGACTTGAGCTGCACAACGGCGAAAGGAAATTGTAGATATTTGCCGGAACACCAGAGGAAGAGCGCCTGACGGCTCTTAGGAGAGACACGCGGTGTGTACACAGTGGTGTCAAAATTCATGTGACAGCGATATACACATATACAGAGAACTGCAGTATCGCGTTCACAGGGTATAAAGCACCAGTGGTTTGGCGGAGATGTCATTCGTACTCAGGTGATTCCTGTCAAAAAGTACCCGACGTGATTATGCTCGCTCGACTTCAACAAACAGATTTAAAACCCGGAATGGTTGCTGGAGCTAGAAGCGTTGGAAATTCCATTTCGGAAATCGTTAAGGAATTCAATATTCCGAGATCCACAGTATTAAGAGTGTGCCGAGAGTAAAAAATTCCAGGCATAACCTCCCACAACGGACAATGCATTGGCCGACGGCCTTCACTTAACGACTGAAAGCAGCGGCGTTAGCGTACGGTTGTCAGTGCAGTAGCACTGCATGAGAAGATCGCAGAAATCAGTGTTGGACCTAAGACGAACGTATCCGTTAGTACAGCGCGGTAAAATTTGGCGTTAATGGGCTGTGGCAGCGGACGATCGGAGAGAGTGCCTTTACTAACAGCACGAAATCGCCTGTAGAGCCTCTCCTGAGCTCCTGACCATATCGGTTGGTCGCTAGACGACTGGAAAACCATCACCTTATCAGGTGAGTCCCGACTGCAGTCGTTAAGAGCTGACGGTGGGTTGGAGTGTGGCTCAGACCCCATGAAGCCATAGACCCTAGTTGGAAGGTACTTTGCAAGCTGGTGGTGGCTCCATAAGGTTGTGGGCTGTGTTTACATGGAATGGACTGGGTCCTCGGTTCCAACTGAATCGATCATTGACTGGAAATTGTTATGTTCGGCTACTTGGACCCCATTTTTAGCCACTGATAGACCTCATGTTACCAAACAACGATGGAATTTTTGTGGATGACAATGCTCCATGTCAACGGACCACAACTGTTCGCGATTCGTTTGAAGAACGTTCTGGACAATTCGAGCGGCTGCTTCGGCCACCCAGATTGCCCATCGTACGACATAATATAGAAATCACTTCGTGTTCAAAACCCTTCATTGGCAACACTTTCGCAGCTATGGACGACTGCAGACGCAACGTGCCTCAATATTTCTGCGGGGTACTCCCAACGGCTGGTGGAGTCCATGCCACGTCAAGCAGTTGTTACATGCCGGGAAAATGGTTCAAATGGCTCTGAGCACTATGGGACTTAACATCTGTGGTCATCAGTCCCCTAGAACTTAGAACTACTTAAACCTAACTAACCTAAGGACATCACACACATCCATGCCCGAGGCAGGATTCGAACCTGCGACCGTAGCGGTCACGCGGTTCCAGACTGAAGCGCCTAGATCCGCATGGCCACACCGGCCGGCATGCCGGGAAAATGGAGGTCCGACACGTTATTAGGAGGTATCCCATGACTTCTGTCGCGTCTGTGTACACAGCAACCATAGCTGAGAAAATACATCTCGGGGCAAGGAAACCGGAAACGGCTCGATCTAACCTTCTTCATTTGGAACCACTGCTGGTTTCTTAGCTTAAATCCGTATCTGCAGGTGGGGTAACTGAATAAAAAAAGGGGAATATCTATTTAAAAAATTGCATATTACCCCAGGCCCAGATCATGGCAATAAGAAATAAATACCTACTTAAATTACGTCATATGAGACGGAAAAGCGGGTATGAGTGGAAGACCTAACGTTCACTGTCCTATTAATAGTAATAAGACATAAAGTGAGCGTAAGGTGAAATTGTAAATTGGGTGAATGGTGCCCTATCCATGCCTCGAAAACAGACCTACAACCAAAAAACCAAATCAGGCTGAAACAGAAAACTACGGACTGTACCTTCAAATATCACAGCCTTTGTGTTGACGAAACTTACCAAAATTTAACCTATTTATAATTTGACAGTACGCTCACTTGGCGTATTACTATCAATTCGACAGCGAATGATGGGCCCTCTATCCATACCCACAGTTGCGATTCATATGACATAACTCATGTACTTAATTATTTTTGCTGTTATTTCGGATTGGGTAACAGGCAAGTTTTTATGAGTGTATGAAACATTCTACGATTTCTTGCCGCGTCAGATCAGGGCAAAACCTATTGTCTCACACTTAAAACCTCTGCTCTAACAGATCAAACATATTCATCACCTTTAGATGTAATAACCACTGAGGCGCCAGTCATGTCCAGTGGACCAAATAGGTTTAGAAGATAAGAATACAATGCCTAGTAGGAATCCTTGGATAACGTAAAAGATAATGAATTTCGCTGATGAAAGGAGAAAACTGAGAAATGCAGCAAATGAAGCAGGCGAAAGGGAATACGAACGTCTAAAAATGATATTTCAAGAAGTGCAAAATTGCTAAGCAGAAATGGCTAGAGGACAAACGTTACGATTTAGAAGCATATTTCACGAAGGGAAAGATAGATATTGCTTACAGGAAGATTAAAGAGGCCTTTGGGGACAAGAGAGTCAGCTGTATGAATATCAAGAACGCAGATGGTAAACCTGTCCTAAGCAAAGAAGGGAAAGCTGGAAGGTACAAGGAGTATATAGAGGGCCTACATAAGGGAGATATACTTGAAAGCAATATTATAGAAAGGAAAATGGGCGTAGATGAAGATGAGATGGGAGTTATGATACTACGGGAAGAACATGACAAAGCCCTGAAACATCTAAGTCGAAAAAATGCCCTGTTAGTAGAAGGCTTTCTGTCAGTACTACTGATAGCCTTCGGAGAGCCAGCCATGACATGACCCTTCCTTCTGATGTGCAAGATGTATATGACAGGCGAAATACCGTCGGACTTCAAGAATAATGTGGTAATTTCAATTTCAAAGAAAGCAGTTGCTGACAGGAGTGAAAATTACCAAAATATCAGCTTAATAAGTCCTGGTGCCAAAGTAGTAACACAAATTCTTTATAGATGGACGGAGACATTGTTAGAAGCAGACCTCGGGGAAGATCAGTTTGGATTCCGAAGGAATGCAGGAACGCGCGAGGCAATACCGATCCTACAACTTACCTTAGAAGATAGATTAAAGAAAGGCAAACCTACATTTATACCATCTGTAGACTGAGAGAAAGCTTTATACAATGTGGAATGTAATCCTCAACTTGAAATTCTAAAGAGAGTAGTGATAAAATAAAGGATGCGAAAAGCTATTTACAACTTGTACCGAAACCAGATGACATTAATAAGAGGCGAGTGGCATAAAAGGAAAACAGTGGTTGAGAAAGGAGTGAGGCGGGGTTGTAGCCTATCCCCGATGTTATTGAATCTGTGCACTGAACAAGCGATAAACGAAACCAAGGGAAAATTTCGAGTAGGATTCGATTGGATTGGATTGTTTTGGAGAAGAGACCAAACAGGGAGGTCATGAGTCTCATCGGATGAGGAAAGGACGGAAAAGGAAGTCGGCCGTGCCCTTTCAAAGGAACCACCCGGGCATTTGCCTGGAGCGATTTAGGGAAATCACGGACAACCTAAATCAGGGTGGCCGGACACGGGATTGAGCCGATGTCCTCCCGAATGCGAGTCCAGTGTGCTAACCACTGTGCCATCTCGCTCGGTTCGAGTAGGAATTAAATTTCGGGAAGAAGACATAAAAAGTTTGAGGTTTGCCGTTGACATTGTAATTATGTCAGATACATCGAAGGACTTGCAAGAGCAGCTTAACAGAATAGACAGAGCCTTGGAAGGAGGATATAAGATGATCATCAACAAAAGCAAAACAAGTTTATTGAACTGTAGTCGAATTAAATCAGGTAATGCTAAAGGAATTACATTAGGAAACGAGACACTTAGAGTGGCAAACGAGGTTTGCTATTTGGGCAGAAAAATAACTGATGATGGTTGAAGTGGAGAGGATGTAAAATGTAGACCGACAATGGTAAGAAAAATGTTTCTGGAGAACACAAATTTGCTAACATCGAATATAGATTTAAGTGTGAATCAATCTTTTCTTAAGATAGTTGTCTGGCGTGTAGCCATGTACGGAATTGGAGCATGGACGACAAACAGTTCAGACTAGAGGTGAATAGAAGCATGTGAACTGTGGTACTAGAGAATAATGTTGAAGATCCGGTGGATGTATCGTGTAACTAACGAGGAAGTACTGAATAAAATTGGGTAATTTGTGTCATATCTTGAGTAACAGAAGAAATCGGTTGATAGGACACATTCTGAGACATCAAGGGGCCTCCAGTTCAGTACTGTAGCGAAGTGTGGGGGATAAAAATCGCAAGCGGAATCAAGAGATGAATACAGTAAGCAGATTCAGAGGAATGTAGGTTGAATGTGATACTGAGAGTTGAAGAGTTTTACACAAGAGCAGCAAAAATAGCCACATCAAGCTAGTCTTCCAAACTGAAGACTAAAACAACAGTGTGTGTGTGTGTGTGTGTGTGTGTGTGTGTGTGTGTGTGTGTGTGTGTGCTTTTGTGGTACAGCGAGACAGAGCTTTGTGTCTGTGTCTGTTACGGAATAAAGTTGACGACATTGACGATGTTTATCTGGGTGTAACTACTTATTCCCTTGATGAAAGGACCAGTCTGGTGAGTGTGTGTCCTGTACAAACAAAGAGCGTCGCTGTGAAACACGCAGCGACTGTGTGGAACCTAGCATATGACATGGAATGAAACACACTGCATGTATCTTCATAATGCTGAAGTACATGAAATCTCTCTCTCTTTCTCTCTCTCTATTCGTTTACTCGGTTCCGACTCTTCGTGACCCCATGAACCAAATCACGCCACTTTTTCCTGCCTTGCACTTTCTACCGTTGACCTTTCAGGTTGGAACACTTTGCTTCTGTGATACCATCGATCCATCTCATCCTTTGAGGTCCTCTTCTTCTAGTTCCTTCAATCTTTCCAAGCATTCATGTTTTTTCCAGCGAGGCATGCCTTCGCATTGTGTGTCCAAAGTAGGTCAGCTTTTGTTTTAACATTAGACCTTCCAGGGAGAAATGCGGTTTTATTTGATGCAATATTGATCTGTTGGTTCTCTTTGCAGTCCATGGAAGTCTTAGAAGTTTCCTCCAACACCACAATTCGAAGGAGTCAGTTCTTCGCCGGTCAGCCTTTCTAATCGTCCAGGTCTCACATCCATACATCACAACTGGAAAGACCATAGCCCTCATAATACGGATCTTTGTTACTACTGTTATGTTTCTGGACCCTATAACCTTGTCAAGCTTAGACATCGCCTGTCTACCGAGCAACAGGCGTCTCCGGATTTCATGGCTGCAGTCGCCATCAGCAGAGATCTGGGAACCGAGATATCTGAATGTGGTCTCTACCTCCATGGTTTCTCCTGCTATATCCCACGAATTGATAGATGTAGTTGCCATAATATGAAATATGAAATATTAATAAGAATATGAAATACTTTGACCATTTCTAGATACGTGGGTAGAAGTGTAATGTCAACAGAGCGATATTTGTGTATAAGTGGTGTGGGGAAACAGCACTCCTATACCGAACCTTCATCATTATCGTAACAACACGGTGTCTGATGTTGAGACACAGAGGGCAGTAGGAAAGGGATCATGACCGCTACTCCCTTGACATCGCATAGGGTTTGCAGTGCCACGCGGCCCTTCTGCTAAGTGGTCCTGTCAGCGGCAGCGCCTCCACGTCGTCCATTAAGCCGGAGGGTGTGCCCTCTGGCCCGCTGGCGATCCAACAGCGACGCCGCTTCCCCGTCTGGTTGTCGGCACACAATCAGAATCTTGGCCGAAGTGTAGCCCTAGCAGGGTCCGTGAGAGGCGAGCGGGGATGGGGTACAGGGTTGGCACGACGCCCTCACCAATTAGTCAGAACTTGGTTAACACAGAGGTGCTTGGAGATTAGGTCTCATCGATTTCCATTTACTCCGTCCGCCTCCAGCCATTCTCCCACAAAGATAATGCTCTCAGTGTCGAGGAACATCAATGTCTCTGTGACCGGATTCTCTCTAACATTCACGGTGACAGTCACTAGAAGTGGTATTTAGAAAATCCTGGTTGCATATTGCTGTGGTTCACTGCGTCTGTATGACCTCTTCTTGCTTGTTGTAGCTATTAAGACGCGAAGCTAATAGCTGTAGAGCACTTGTTTATCTAGATAGACTACTCAACTTCAAAAAATATGTCAATAATGACAGAGTACAGGTAAGAACCTCAAAACATTAACATGTGACGTGTAGCTATGCCCGAGCATTTGCTTCGTGATGAAAATTACACTTGAGCGTAACAGCGAGTTGAGATCTTCGGTTACAGCAACAGCATCAGTCTCTTGTGGCAGGCTGTCAGCTACCGGAGGACGCAGGTGTCTGACAGTAATGGCAACTGCGAATGATAAGTCTCGTGGGAACACACATGAATCTGTAAGCCTAAATTTCCCGAAACCGCTGAAATTTTGTTAAGTTGTGTGACATTTTAAAAGAGTGATTCCTGGCGTTGTTCGATTCAAACTGTAAATATAAGTTACTGCCAGTTGATTGTAGCCGGAAATTATCGCTTTTTCATCAAAATTAAAAATGTAATTATAAGAGAGCGATAAGATATTTATTTAAAAATGTTGTATCCGAAATAACACTTAGACTAAATTAAGTGAACCTCTTGGCAGATATAAACTTTACGCCATCCCGAGCCTCGAACTTTGGTCATGTGCCTCTCACGCGCGAACTCTACCGGCTGAGCTATCAAAGCACGACTCACGGCCCGCCCTCACGGTTTTAATTCCGCCAGTACCTCGTCTCCTACCTTCCGAACTTTACAGAAGTTCTTTGAGGGACAAGCGTTACTGGAAGAAAATATATGGGTTGAGAAGTTCATGGAAACTTCACACAAAGGATACTGATAAAGGAATTTTGTAAAGAATGACACATTATCAAAAGAGACGCCCGTGCCTTGCACAATTTATTTTCCACACTGGGTCATTTATCGGTTCACAACATGCCATTTCGTTCATCCCAAGTCGTCTTCACTGTAAAACAAGTAGCACGTTGCGTCATTTCATTTAAGCACCAGTCATGAGTTGACTAACGACGGAACAAGCATGTTGATGTAACTGAGAATTCAGCTAGTCAAGAAGACGTCAGTACTTCACCGTCCTCAAAATGCTGAGAATTAACAAAATCCTTCAAATTTAGAGATACGAAGGACGCCTTGTTAAGTCACTGGGTGGCGAGATTGTAACTGTAAGTGAAGCGTCGTGAAGTCACATTGCTGTTTCCGCATCTTCTGGGGGGTGTTACTGTGTATTGCCGTAAGTCAAAACATCTCCAGGCCCTCATCTTAACACATCATCGATATAGTTTGGCACGACATAGTTTCAAAAGTGTTCTACCGTACACCCTGTATTGCACTGACGTTCCGCGTCTCCCTGACATTCTCCAAAAAGATACATTGCATATTTCTCAGAAAACATCATTGCCAGATTTCCATATTGTATATACCCTTTTTCCTGAGACATAAATCAGTCCCTGGACATGATCAAAGTTCTCGGGAGGCTTCCATTACATCGTACAGCTAGTGTGGTAATTTGCTGCAGGGTCCGTGAGTCTCCTGTGTGTCATTTCTTGAGCGGCCTGCTCTACGACTGAGAGTAGGGCATGAAAAATATTGAAACAAAATAAATTTGTACATGCTAATGCATAAGCTGAAGTTTGTAGACAATCTTGAGCTCAAGGGGCAAAATATTACTTACCTCCTTAGAAGAGTACACTCGTAAATTTGGAGCACTGTAGAAGGCAGAGAAGTAGTAAGATGCTGTCACGTGACCCTCCAGCGCCGGCGTAAGTCATGGCAGTGAAGTGGTGTCCCTGTGTCGGTTTCATTGAAACAGAACTGCGAGATGGTGCAACGGCATTATGTGACAAAACTGCAGAAACGGACTGTCGTCTTTGGAAGTGACCTTGGCCATTGTACATAAACGCGCGATTTCTAGGTGCCAATTTGGACTGTCAGACGTATGTACAAGGAATGGTGTGTAAATCGCAGCAATGTAACACATCGTGACATCAGTGGTCATGAAAATACGCTCACCGACAGGGACTGGAGCCGTGTGTCTTGCGTTGTCAGTGGCAAAAGGTTTCAAACCAGAAAGTAATTGTTGAACTGGGAGAGTGCTTATTCTTCATATTAAGTTTGCAAGTAACCTGTTCAAAGGTATCATCAAAAGTATCCGGACACCCCCAAAACATACGTTTTTCATAATAGGTGCATTGTGCTGCCACCTACTGCTAGGTACTCCATATCAGCGTCCTCAATAGTCATTAGACATCGTGAGAGAGCAGAATGGGGCGCTCCGCGGAACACAGACTTCGAACATTGTCATGTGATTTGGTGTCACTTGCGTCATATGTCTGTACGCGAGATTTCCACACTCCTAAACATCCCTGCCTCCACTGTTTCCGATGTGATAGTCAAGTGGACACGTGAAGGGAAATGCACAACGCAAAAACGTACAGGCCGGCTTCGTCTGTTGACTGTCAGAGACCGCCGACGGTTGAATAGGGTCGTAATGTGTAATAGGCAGACATCTATCCAGACCATCACACAGGAATTCCAAACTGCATCAGGATCCACTGCAAGTACTATGACAGTTAGGCAGGAGGTGAGAAAACTTGGATTTCGTGGTCGAGTAGCTGCTCATAAGCAACACATCACGCGGGTAAATTCCAAATGACGCCTCGCTTGGTGTAACGAGGGTAAACATTGGACTACTGACCAGTGAAAAAACATTGTGTGGAGTGACGAATCACGGTACACAATGTGGCGACCTGATGGCAGGGTGTTGGTAACGCGAATGCCCGGTGAACGTAATCTGCCAGCGTGTGTACTCCCAACAGTAAAATTCGGAGCCGGTGTTGATATGGTGTGGTCATATTTTTCATAGAGGGGGCTTACACCCCTTGTTCTGCGTGGTACAGTCGCAGCACAGGTCTACATTGATGTTTTAAACACCTTCTTACTTCCCACTGTTGAAGAGCAATTAGGGGATGGCGATTGCATCTTTGAACATGATCGAGCACCTGTTTATAGTGCACGGCCTGTGGCGGAGTGGTTACACGACAATAACATCCTTGTAATGGACTGGCCTGCACAGAGTCCTGACCTGAATCCGATAGAACATCTTTTGGATGTTTTGGAACGCCGTGCCAGGCCTCACAGAGTAACATCGATACCTTTCCTCAGTGCGGTACTCCGTGAAGAATGGGCTGTCATTACCCCCAAGAAATCTTTTAGCGCCTGAATGAACGTATGCCTGCGAGACTGGATGCTATCATCAATGGTAAGGGTGGGCCAACACCATACTGAATTCCACCATTAGCGATGGAGTGGGCCACGAACTTGTAAGTCATTTTCGGCCAGGTCTCCGAATAGTTTTGATCACAAAATGTAACTGCGTGCAATGGCCATTTGAAGCCGGGGACATCGCTAAAAGTTATTGCACACAGCAGCATAAAGAGCAATGTGACTTCAGTGACTCGAAGCGGTCCGACGAACTGCAATTTTGTCTCTTTTCAAATTATGCAAGGCATCAACGGCATTGGTGTCCCAATGAAGCGCGCAACAATCAGTATGTAGAGACTCCTCGTTCGTGTCAGAGGTGGTTCCAAGATGTTACGGCGGTGTTTTTCGTACCATAACTTGCACCCACTGATTCAGGTTACCGCGAACACGAACTAGGATATTGTTTTCAACATTCTCGGGAATTAAGTTTTCAACTTTTGTAACACTACAACCCAGTGGCTCACGTAATTATTCATTTTTTATATTTTTAAATTTTGTCAGTAATTAATGTTTATGAAAATGTAATGTATGCGGAAAGAATAAGGGAATAATAACTATGTCAAATCGTTGTAGCAAACAAGATGGCAATTTCAGGGAAACTTATAGTATAGCAAACTCAAAGAATGTCTTTCATGTGACAATAACATCGTTGGCGTGAGTGCGCATAGTCATAGAAGTGAGGGCAGAGAGGGATTTCGAATCATCTGTGGTGTAATACAGACGCGAGTTTTGGCGCGCAAATACTATATGAAGATTGCGCTGGAAATATAGTTATAACAAATGGCAAGGCAAATTATAAATGAGCGATGACGTGAATGGGCACAGCACACGTTCTCAGGACGAGTTTATAATTGGTGAAGAATGCTGTATGGCGCAAATTTGTTCTCGCTAATCAAGAAAAACCTGTTGCCAGTAATGAATTTAACTATAAGCATTATATTCCACTCCAGGCAACTCATTGAAAAGTAAGATTCAGCCAGTATTTATTCAGCTGTGTAACACGAATGACAAGGTAATAGTAACTTTTTGGAACGTTAGAGTGTATTTAGTCAAAGCATAAACCTTGTGAGTGAAACATTATTGACCCAAGTCGCTAACGATTCGCAAGTTCCTATCCTCCTCACCGTAACATCCGAGAAACTCAAGAGTGAAAAGAATTATTAAAATAAAACTTAATCGGTTAAATTTACAGTGAATTTCAATCAAGTTATTATTGTAATAAAAAGCAGTCGTAAATGTAGTTGATCGTTTAGTGTTGCAGTACTACTGCAGACAATCAATTCACATTAAAAGTGATTTAAGCACAATGCACATTTATATGACAAAAGTATGCAGTCTCCCTCGTAGCAAAAGTAATTTTATGATTTTACGTTGTGTTCTGTAAACGACATTCTGTGCATATGTTTCCGTAACTCTAGTATTGACTAACTGTTGTTGCTACGATTGAAAGTTTTTTACGGTATCATTTGAAAAGTAATCGGTAAAGAACAGTAATTAACCGCACAATATTTCAGCGAGACAACTGCCCGCCATCTTCAGGTGCTACTGTGGCGTCGCTGAGAAGCTCGCCAATTTATATGTTGGCTTTCTAGAACAGCGCAGGCGCCAGCGGGGACATAACGTCACCGGAGACCAATCGTAGACGGCGTCGAATATCAGAGCCCTCTGCTGGAGAAACGGGTCGCGGTCTGCGGAAGCGCGCCGCGGCGGGAAAAATGCGGCCGGGAGCGACGGACCCCGTATTCGACGCCGTCTACGATTGGTCTCCGATGACGCTATGCCCCGCTGGTGCCTGCGCTGTTCTAGAAAGCCAACATATAAATTGGCGAGCTTCTCAGCGACGCGACATTAGCACCTGAAGATGGGGGCAGTTGTCTCGCTGAAATATTGTGTGGTTAATTATTGTTCTTATCATAACCTGAATGGCCCAATAATCTCGCAGTGTTACGCCCATCGAAAATGTCTGGTACTATTTGTAACGACGGGTGAAATGTAGCAATCAATATACCCGCAGTTTTGTAGCTTTACGGAATCTCATCATCAATGAGTTTGAAACTAGTCTGCTTGCACTTGAAAACTGTGTGTGACAAAACCTCTTATGTGAGAATGTTTCTTATTATCGTTACTGTACACCTTGTATACTTTAGCAGTAGTATGAATTCTTATTTTTGTGTTTTTCAATGTGACAGCATGTGCTCCGATCTGCAACAGCCTTTGCTACACTGCTTTTGAATACGAACGTAATTGTATGAAATATATTCCAAGTGTGTAATACCAATTACTCTATACTAAATATGATAGTCAGTAAATGAAACTAAATAAAAACAGCGGATATCAATAATACAAAGAATGGCTTCCTCCTGAATCAAAACACAATGGTTAACTATGATGCGCTGTATCTGTGTTTACTTAAAAATATTACTCCTGAATTTTACGAAGAATTTACAACTGAATACACTTTCCTAAAAAGTTCTTTTAGCCCCTGCTACTGATTCATACTTGTGCAATGGACAACTCAGCTCAGTTCGCTTCTGTTTTACTGTAAATATGAAATACTGCACTGCATGTACTTGAAAAAAGTCACAGCGCGACTCTGTTTGCCTCATCCATTACTTTAGGATGTTCCCAGCATAAATTTGTTGTTTGTCCGGATTATTTGTCCAAAACTGCAGCTAGCAGCTCACGCGATAGTGTAATGGATGACAGCACGGTTCTGACAATATTTACTTTTATATTGTACGGACAAAGATTAACGAACTAACAGCAAACGAATAAAACGTTTCTATGAATTGAAATTATGTGCGGGTGTCTTTAGTAACACAGAAATGAATGACTTCAACGTGAAATTCAACACGGTTTCCGCAAACAGATACCCAGCGAACCTCAGCTCGCTCTGTTCCTCCGTGAAATCCATGTGCTGTAGGAAACGGCGCTCAGATTGACGCCGTGTTCTTTGACTTGAAGAAGGCATTTGACACCGTCCCGCACCAAGACGTCTTTGGAGATAGAATCAACACGTAGCTGTTAATGGAATAAAATTATCGACAGATGTCAAGATAATTTTTCGAGTACCGCAAGGAAGGCCCGTTATTGTTTACAGTGTATATAAATGAGCTATTAGAAAGCATCAGATGCTCTTTAAGACTCTTCGCAGATGATGCGGTTTTCAATACGAACATAGCAACTCCAGAAGGGAGTATCGACTTGCAGACTGACGTGCAGATGTTTGATGAACGGTGCTTACTCTGGCAGTTGACCCTGAAAGTGGATAAATGTAATGTATTGTGCATACATAGGAAACGAAAGTCAGTACCGTACAACACACTAATGATGAGAAACTGCTGAAACAGTATCTACCGTAAAAAATCTGGGAGTAACTATCGAGAGCGATATCAAGTGGAATGGCGACATGAAATAAATAGTAAGAGTGATAGAAGAGATAGAGATCAACGAAGAGTGGGATCGTTTGGCTGGCTCGAGAGTTACAGGGAATCTCAACAAACTCCATCGGCAGACGTTACAAGAGGGCTTTGTGCATCACGGAGAGCTTTACTGCTGAAATTTCGAGAGAGCAATTTCCAGGACGAGTCCGACAATATATACATTTCGCGTAATGAACTCGAAGAGAAAATTCGGGAAATTAGAGCCATTCGCGAATGGAACGAGGTATTAAGGGGAGGGGACGGAGGGGGTTAATCAGTTAGTGGTATTAGAATTAACCTCTACTACACACCTGGGTGGCTTGCGGAGTATGATGTCTCTGTAGATAATCTTCGCTTAGCGCTGTCAGAAACAATGTAAACTGATTCGGACGAACAGTGTTTAGAAATTTATTCTTTGCTTTTCTTATAAAATGCTTCTAACTGAAAACGCTGAGCCTATGACCAATTATTTGCCCGTGATACAAAAACGTAGATACTGTTGGAGTAAATTCAGTGGTTAGGGCCTACAGCAAATAAGAACTGTTTGTGTTACCTCTTTCCAAATGTGCAGTCATCCTGTTAACGCATGTTAAAAGACGATCCACTGTCCTTAGTCACACCAGGGAGCACTTGAAACAAAAGTCGCTCTCTATTTTCCATATAAAATGTAAAATTGAAAAACTTTCCACCATCTATATTTTAAATGTAATTTATTTAAGTGACCAGTTTCGACGTTTGACTACGCCATCCTCTCGCCAGATGAGCAACATGTGCAGTCGATATAGGGGTAAGCATTAAGTAATTGGTATTGGTAGACTTCTGGTTTCAATAGCGCTATCCCTTCGTTCACTAACTGAAGACTGTTCAAAACAGCTGAAGTCCGTCAACCATCTTCTACGCAGATGGGCTTACGGAGACTCTATTCTCCTCTTCTGCCATCAAGGATGCTCACTCACCGTCCACTCGACACTCTCTCTCGTAGAAGACGTTCAGTGATGGCTTCCGCTTATAACCCAACCTGTGGTAGCCAAAGAGTAACGTATAACTCCTGTGTTCAGGCATCCAAAGACGCTCATAATGGTAAATATTTCGAGGAAGACTGCCATTACTCACGGCATATAAACCTTTTAAGTGCCTCCAGCTGGATATGGCATACTAAAAAACAGTTAGTGGATGTTGTCCTAACCGAACCGTGGAGTTTATGAAGGCTAGAAGTGGTGTTACACGATGTTAGCATGATGTGTGTTGAGGGTGGCTTTTCGTTCGATATTTTTATCTGGCACATTGAGTTTTGAGACGCACTTTGTAACAAAATTAGTAACATTCCAGGTGAAGATCTAGTTCCTTTCGAATAATCTGAGAGCGTAAATGAAGGGAGGGAGGTTCCCTACATTACCATACGTGCTGCTACCGTGATTGTCCTCGGTTCCCGATTATTCGTACTACGTAACTGTGGAACGTGAATTTCATGCGGATTGGAGGTGTGACGCAAATACGGCGCCAGATTCGCAGGCCCGGCAAACAGCGGCTGTCCTCGCATCGCCCTGGCTAGAGACCAAGTGGCCGCAATTTGAATATCGTAAGGGACTGGGCGGCTGGACTAACCAGGGGAGAGGTCACATGCGTAAAGCCCGGCCCTATTTGCATTTCGCTTTAATATCGTCAAGGAACGCTAGCGGCAGTGTTCCGCGGAGGGCACAGAGGGCGCTGTTCCCGCCGAAGCGCGCGGGTCTGCAGCCCGGGCCAGCCTGCTTGCTGTCCCCGCCAGGCGTTCGATGGAAGCGGCGAGGCCACTGCCTCCACGCATTTGCATTCCGTCGAGGTCTTCCTACCCTCATAAAGGGATGCGGACGTGTTCCGAGTTCTTCTGTCATCGAAGAACATGCCACTTCGTTTCTGTCGGAATTCGCAGTAGCTCAGACTGGCTTAAGTGATGCGTAACTCGTTACGTGGGCGAACGCACGGACTGAATTACTCTAACAACGTTTTTCTTTCTTCCTTTTTTTACAAAAAAAAAAAAAAATTAACTACTCAACGAGTCAGAGTATCAGAGAGAAACCACCCTGTGATCCCCCCCCCCCCCCCCCCCTCAAGTGGTTCACTGTTTATTCTGAGCTTCCATCTCGTTTCCAGTCGCTTCAAGGTTTCTTGACAGCTTATGAATATGCAATTTTGTCATATGATGACATGATGGAGGCCGTGGCTGTTGTCTGAAGACAAATGTTGATGGTGTTAGGACAGCAACCAGCCACAAATTTACTTTCAGTTCCTTTATTCAAAGGGCACAGTTACCGGTTTAGAATCGTTGTGATTCATCCTCAGGCGGTTTACACGCTTTCTTTATGACATGTTGTGTGTTTTTTACAGATTAATTTCCCTAAAATATAAATAATACATAATTATAAACACGCCACACACAGATGGTTGCGTTACAGATTTTTGTTGCATGTGACTTACGTGAAACGTCGGTTTGGAGTGTTTGTTTCCATAACATTCGTCCAACAGCTGTAAATGCATTCCCACTGCATTCTTGTTGTTGCACACGTAAATTGTTCTCACTAAACACTTTCGATTTGTCACTGAGAATATTTCTACCACGCACCACATGTTTTGATACATATAAAGAGCTTACAAACATATAAGTATCACAAATGCTATGATATATCGTAACATTTGACGCTGATGTCCTATGTTTGGAAAGGATCATATATTCACTTACGCAACTGTAATGCCTTTTACACTAGTACAGAGACATTGAATTTTTGAGTTGATATTTTTAAATTAATTATTAAGTTTTTTTATATAACTGTATAGGTAAAATAGTATAATATTTAATTACATTTAGCATCATGAGAATTATAGTAACATATAAATTTGCTACTTGATCTGCAGATAGGTGTACTAATATTATTTGCTTTTGAGGGTGGAAAGTAATTTTTGGAAATTTTTCAGGAAAGGGGTGTTAACTAACTCTGTTTGTTCGTTAGGGATATAGTCTGGGGTGCTGTTTTTGTGTGTGTGTATTTCTAATTCTTCTAATATATTCATAGTGGCTCCTTTTTCTGCTAGATGCAAAATTTTTAAGTTGTCCTTAATGTTTCCCACTGAATTGTTTTCTTCAGCAATATGGGCTGCAAATGCTGATTTGTTCAAGTTACCAAGTCTTAAAGCATCAATATGTTTTTGTATCTAATTTCAAAACTTCTGGCTGTCTGTCCGATGTAGAATTTTGGGCATGTATCACATTTGAGTTTGTATATTCCTGATTTACGGTAGGGATTTTTGGAGGTATTTACATCATGTATTACTTTTTGTTGTAATTAGCTCAGCACACAGAGTCTGTGTGTCGCCTGGCCACTAAGAGCTTTTTCAGGACGATTGATTGAAGGATCTAGTTATATGGCTCCTTCTGTGTATAGCGATTTACGACTATGACGAGTGGAGCCTGAAGATGGCACAAATGTAATGCCGAAACTGGTAGCACATAGAAGTTCATAAAATAAAATAAACTTCTGCAAATCATACGGCTGTTGGTAAATTGTTGCATCAAGAAGTTCATGCCAGCCGTCGTCCCACGATCCGTAATGGATCAACGAAGAAGATTAATAGCGAAAGTGTTGACAGTGCAGGAATTTGTGCACGAAATTACCATTCGATTGTGTCCCATAAATGTTCGATGGGATTTATGCTGGGCGATCTGGGTGGCCAAATCATTCAGTCGAATTGTCCCGAAGGATCATCAAACCAATCACGAACAATTGTGGTCCGGTGTTACGGCGCATTTTCAGCCATAAAAATTCCATCTTTGTTTGGGAACACAAAGTTCACGTATGGCTGCAAATGGTCTCCAGGTAGCCGAACATAAACATTTCCAGGCAATTATCTGTTCAGTCGAAGAAGAGGACTCTATTCATTCCATGTAAACAAGGCACAATACTATTATGGAGCCACCACCAACTGGCACAGTGGCTTGTTGTCAACTCGGGCCCATGGCGTCGCGGAGTCTCCAACCTTACCATCAGCTCTTACCAAGTGAAATCGGGACTCATCTGACCAGGCCACGGTTTGCTAGTCGTCTAGGTCCCAACAGATACGGTCGTGACCCCAGGAAGGGCGCTGCAGCCGATGTGCTGTTAGCATAATCACTCGCGTCACTCGTCTGCTGCCACAGCCCATTAACGTCAGATCTCGCCGCACTGACTTAACAGATACGTTCGTCGTACGTCCGACATTTATTTTCTCCGCTAGTTCACGAACTGTTGCTTGTCTGTCAACAATGACAACTCTACGCAAATGACGCTGCTCTCAGTCGTTAAGTGAAAGCCGTCGCCTATTGCGTTGTCCGTGGTGAGAGGCAATGCTTGAAATGTGATATTCCCGACACCTCTCCACACTGCGGATCTCCGAATATTGGATTTCCTAACGATTTCCGAATAGAACGTCCCATGCTTCCATCTCAACCTACCATTCCGCGTTCGAAATCTGTTACTTACCGTCGTGCGGCCATAATCACGTCGGAAACCTTTAAACATGAATCATGTGAGTACAAATGACAGCTCAGTCAATGCACTGCCATTTTATACCTTGTGTACGCGATACTACCGCCACCTGTATGTGTGCATATCGCTACCCCATGACCTTTTTCAGCTCATTGTACGAGGGCTATTCAGAAAATAGGGAACGTTTTCGCATTAAAAAAGCTAAGTACACTACTGGCCATTAAAATTGTTACACCATGAAGATGACGTGCTACAGACGCGAAATTTAACCGACAGGAAGAACATGCTGTGGTAAGCAAATGATAACCTTTTCTGAGCATTCACACGAGGTTGGCGCCGGTGGCGACACCTACAACGTGCTGACATGAGGAAAGTTTCCAACCGATTTCTCATACACAAACAGCAGTTGACAGGCGTTGCCACGTGAAACGTTGTTGTGATGCCTCGCGTAAGGAGGAGAAATGCGTACCATCACGTTTCCGACTTTGATAAAGGTCGGATTGTAGCCTATCGCGATTACGGTTTATCGTATCGCGACATTGCTGCTGACGTTGGTAGAGATCCAATGACTGTCAGCAGAATATGGAATCGGTGGGTTCAGGAGGGTAATACGGAACGCTCTTCTGGATCCCAACGGCCTCGTATCACTAGCAGTCGAGATGACAGGCATCTTATCCGCATGGCTGATATGGTTCGTACAGCCATGTCTCGATCCCTAAGTCAACAGATGGGGACGTTTCCAAGACAACAACCATCTGCACGAACAGTTCGACGACGTTTGCAGAAGCATGGACTGTCAGCTCGGAGACCATGGCAGCGGTTACCCTTGACGCTGCATCAGACAGGAGCGCCTGCGATGGTGTACTCAACGACGAACCTGGGTTCACGAATGGCAAAACGTCATTTTTTTGGATGAATCCTGGTTCTTTTTACAGCATCATGATGGTCGCATCCGTGTTTGGTGACATCGCGGTGAACGCACACTGCAAGTGTGTATCCGTCATCGCCATACTGGCGTATCACCCGGCGTGATGGTATGGGGTGCCATTGGTTACACGTCTCAGTCACCTCTTGTTCGCATTGACGGTACTTGAACAGTGGACATTACATTTCAGATGTATTACGACCCGTAGCTCTACCCTTCGATCCCTGCGAAACCCTACATTTCATCAGGATAATGCACGACCGCATGTTGCAGATCCTGTACGGGCCTTTCTGTATACAGAAAATGTTCGACTGGTGCCCTGGCCAGCACATTCTCCAGATCTCTCACCAATTGAAAATGTCTGGTCAATGGCGGCCGAGCAACTGGCTTGTCACAATACGCCAGTCACTACTCTCGATGAAGTGTGGTATCGTGTTGAAGCTGCATGGGCAGCTGTACCTGTACACGCCATCCAAGCTCTGTTTGACTCAATACCAAGGCTTATCAAGGCCGTTATTACGGCCAGAGGTGATTGTTCTGGATACTGGTTTCTCAGGATCTATGCACCCAAATTGCGTGAAAATGTAATTACATGTCAGTTCTATTATAATATATTTGTCCAGTGAATACGCGTTTATCATCTGCATTTCTTCTTTAGCAATTTTAACGGTCAGTAGTGTAGAAGAAATACATTTTATTATGTACATCTGAAAGTGCGACTGACATACTACTTTTCCACACTGTCACCCAACACATTGAGGCACTTATCATAGGGTTGGACAAGGTTTGAAATACCTTCGTCGTAAAATTCTGCCGCCTGAGACTTCTGCCAGTGTGTCACGCCCGCCTGGAATTCCGCGTCGTCATCAAAGCGCTGCAAGCCAGTTCTTCATCTTTCGAAACAAGAGGAAGTAGCTTGGTGCAAGCTCGAGGCTGTAGGTCGGATGAGGGAAGATTTCCCATTTGAATGAATAAGCATTTTGGGCACCCATCGTGCACAAAACTTGTGGTAGCCTAGCTTTTGAGTGACAGTTTCAAACAACAAAGTCCGTGAGACTTGTGGAAAAGAAAGCGAAAGCTCCGTTATTGTGAAACAACGGGTTTCACAAATCTTTTCATCAACTTTAGCGACAGGATCATCAGTCACAATGCTCGGGAGTCCACTGTTCTCTTTATCATGAACGTTGGTTAGCCATTTTTAAACCGAATGCACCATTTCCGGACGGAACATTCATTCATTACGTTTTTTCCGTACACTTCGCAAAGATCACAATAAATATCTATAGGTTTTAGATTTTTTGCCAACAAAAACAGTATCACAGACCGCACTTCACAACTGGCGGGATTTGCGATTGCAGCGCACATTTCAAATTCGAATATCGGAAAAGCCAGTCTCGCAGAGATGTTTCCTCTGTCACGGATGGATGCCGACTGAGCTGCCGAGCACGCACGTACCAAAATATACGCGATCGGCGCGCACCTACCGGCGCCAAACGGAAACGTTCCCCACTTTCTGAATAGACCTTGCATGTGTTCCCACCGAGTTTGTGGTTTCATCAGTTGAAACCCATATTTTCTTATTTGAAACCCGTGGCCTTCTGTTTGATTTCTTTCCCCTAGCTTCGACTGACGTAGTCGTTTCTTAATGTGGGAGAATCAGTAACAGATTTTCTTTTGTATGTTTGTTAGAATCCAGAAATTTTTTGATGGTTTAGTTTACTGAACGTAATAGCAGCACAAGGGAAAGCTGTTCGAAGATCTTCACACAATGGTTTATCTGACTGGCGGGATTGCCCTCGGAGTATAGGCTGTAGTGTATCCCCATTTGCAATACATTGTCCTCCACGCTTGTGTTTTTCCGTTGCCGTAAGCTGCTGAAAGATATTCTTACGTCGCACAATTCACAATGCTTTATTTTAACATTATTCAAAAATGCTTTCTCACATATTGAGGCATTTTACCATATTGAGACAAGAACAATTGTTTGCAGGACATCATCTTTACGCCAGTGACTGTTATAACTTTTTAGAACACTTTTGCAATTTCGGCCATAGGCCATTATCAAGTGCTGATAGTATGGATTTAAGCCGTGTCAACGTAATGTAAGGTGACACATTTGTGTGTCGTTGTCAATCCTGTTTAATACATTCGTGTCGTTGTATTCAACAGGATTGACAACGACACACAAATGTGTCAGCTTACATTACGTTGACACGGCTTAAATCCATACTATCAGCACTTGATAATGGCCTAAGGTCGACAGTACAATAGTGGAATAAAAACATATAACAGTCACTGGCGTAAAGATTGTCCTTCAAAAAAAATTTTAAGACTGTGAATCCTAGCTACAGCAAGTGTATTCAAGAACTATTGTAATTTTACTTTAATACTGTACTTCACATTAAGCCTTTTCAGTGAGACTACTGTCGGCAGTTCAGGGTCCAGAAAGGCTCAGGCAACTATCTTCTCACAGAGTAACAACAGGCTACATGAACTCAATTCGGCGTATGTGTGAAGTCCACACTGTCAATTCAAACGAAAATGGGGAGGAAGGAAGATAATTTCCATTTCTCAGGAAAAAAAATGAGGCCAGCAATTCTGAGAAATCTAATACACAACAAAGAAAAAATGCATGAGAAATAGTCTTTAGTTCTGGAAAGAGTTAAAATATAGCGAATAAGGCCATTTACTTACTAAAATATGCTGTATTAGAGTGAAATGGCCACATATTTATAAATGTGGTTTAACAAATTACTGTAACCGATACAATTTTTTTTTCATAACAAGCATTTATATATATTTAAGGATCATGTCAGTGTTATCGAAAAATACACATATCAGAAAATGTTTTGCATCACCCAGGTTCCCGGAACTCTTGAAGATAGACGTTGGCTGTGGATACTGTATCACAGACACAGTCCCTCTGACTGTTCAGAGATGTCACTAAACCCACCCAAAGATGTAAACAACCATGCATGAACAGCGCTTCTTAGACGAAGGGGGTCCGACAGTCGATCAGTTCCAGTCATTCCAACAGGAAGGAGGTACACGGCTCCTGTTGTCTGTGAAGGGCTTTCAACAAGGAAAGTGTCCAGGCGTCTCGGAGCGAACCAAGGCGTTGTTGTTCGGACATGGAGGAGATACACAGAGACTGGAACTGTCGATGACGTGACTCGCTCAGGCCACCCAAGGGCTCCTACTGCAATGGATGACCGCTACCTACGCACTATGGCTCGCAGGAACCCTGACAGCAACGCCACCAAGTCGAATAATGCTTTTCGTGCAGCCACAGGGAATTGCATTATGACACAAACTGGACGCAATAGGCTGCATGATGCGCAACTTCACTCCCGACGTCCATGGCGAGGTCCATATTTGCAACCACGACACCATGCAGCGCAGTACAGATGGGCTCAACAACATTCCTAATGGACCACTTAGGATTTGCATCACGTTCTCTTTACCGATGGGTGTCGCATATACCTTCAAGCAGACGTGTTTGGAGGCAACCCGGTCAGGCTGAACGCCTTAGACACACTGACCAGCGAGTGCAGCAAGGTGGAGGTTCCCTGCTGTTCTGGGGTGGCATTATATGGCTAAATGGCTCTGAGCACTATGCGACTTAACTTCTGAGGTCATCAGTCGCCTAGAACTTAGAACTAATTAAACCTAACTAACCTAAGGACATCACACACATCCATGCCCGAGGCAGGATTCGAACCTGCGACCGTAGCGATCACGCGGTTCCAGACTGAAGCGCCTTTAACCGCACGGCCACACCGGCCGGCTGGTGGCATTATATGGGGCCGCTGGTGGTCATGGAAGGCTCCGGCACGATCCCACTTTCTCGGAGACGACTGTTGCAAACACCTTCACCCGCTGCACGTATATCGACAAATAATTACACTCCGGAGCCCACTGGAGAGTCATAAATATCACTTCTCTAAACTTGTTGCAGAAAGGCACCTTTCTGGCTTAGGTCAAGTGAGGTTTCCAGGTGACTTCCTGCCAATTTCTCTCTACAGGTACTTTCTGTAATTCTCTACATAAACACTCGGTTAAGTATTTACATAGTTCTCGAGTAGTCGATATCAGCACAGAAGTGAAGGTACGCGAATGTAACGTTGCAGTGCCATAGCCGATTGCTACCGTCGTAATCTTTTCATGTTCATGCATCATATTCTTGATAAATGTCTGTATCGTGCGTTGCCTTAAAAGTGGAAAAACTCAAACTCCAAATATAAAGGATATGAGCGTTTTTATTTTTTTCCGGGAAAGTTCTTCTTCCTCTTGACCTCGTGAGTAGACTTACAGCCAGCTCTGTCATCATTCGAGACATCTCTTTAATCATCCCATGTTACTCTATGATGTTGATCTGTTACTTCCATTAATACATCTTTGCTCTACTTTTTTCACTACATAGGACGTTATAGGTTGTTGTTGTTTTATAATATTTTCGTGTATTTGATCTCTGAGCGTACACTTTACCCTTTACTTAAAGTTTCAATTCAGCCGGATATGTTATTCTCTGACACCGTCCTGAATTTACTTCTGTATGCTATTATAGGGATATCCAATACTACCTAAAATTTCAGTTGTGTACACTTCTCTGTATTGTCATCAAGTGCCGGATATGTTGAGCGACACGTCCGTGAAGCTTTCTATTTATTCAGTAGAAACGAAATCATTCGTTGCAGTTAAAAAAGAATATCTATCGTTTCTCCAATGAATTTCAAATGTGTATATTTCGCAGCAGTTGTGTCGCATGTGCAGCAGTCCACGACCCGCTTGCGATGTGCTGGGGGAATCTGCGGCCCCCTGGATCTGGCAACTCTCTCGGCTGGACTGAAGTGAAGTGGAGCGGAGTGAAGTGAAGTGAAAGGCTCCCCCGTTACTAAAGCCGGCGGCTAGCCTCACGATTAGGCGAGTTCTCCGAACTTGCCTGGGGTTACCAAGTTGTGAACGCCGGCTTTCACAGGCATCGGAAAAGTTCGCGGCCCGTCGGCGCGGCGGAACCAACTCGCTAGCCACAGTACTCTTCTTTCGCAAATAAAAACTTTTTAAACTGGATTATTTATGATAAACCTTGTACCTAATACGCGGAATCTATAATTTGTGGTGAAATAAATAGCCTAGTACACATATTCACCGTGCTGTGAGAAAACGGATTTATGCCTGAAGGCGGCATCCTTTTGCGACTGAGAAAATTACCGTCAGAACGAATTCATCATGACGACATAATTGAATCTGTCCGATTTTGAACAGAAACATTCTTTAGTTTTGTTCATTGATTTTTACGGCATTTAAGATCATTATTGCGTCGACTAATTAAACTATATCTGGAAGTTTGAAATTGCATTTAAATAACAACGGTCGTGAGATCGTCTGAAAATTAGGTCAATAACCTTTTGCACATTGTTACAACGACTGATGACCTCTGACTTAGTGTTGAGTCAGAATGGAATGACGAACCAATATCAGTTATCCAAGCTCATTTCGACTCGATGCTGAGTAACACTGTTAAAGTGGCGGCTAAATTTTGAACCTTGTGCGTGTACTCGGTATCGTCGAGATACATACCCGTTATAAGTATTCGTTTCTTGTTAATTTCGTTGGTTAACGAGATTAATAAGAAATAATAAGATATACATATATATTTATTATAAATATATGTTTACAAGAAAAAACATGTTATTATTAATTAATCAATTACCTAATAGTTAATCCAATCGCTTCCATTTTCGATTATAGCTTGGTACATTAGCCCTCTCTCCGGTAAATTAGCCACGTGTCCAACCTCTAAATATCGTTTGACTCACTTCGCAACGAATGTCTTTGAGTTTCTAAGCGCTTTTAACAGCAGCTCGATACGAAAACTTTGATCCCTTTGGATGACGTGCAAGGAACACTGCCCCGTGACACTTCAGACATTTTGCACTCATTTTAAACGGTAACTGACAAAACATTCAACTCTCACCCTGTCTAACTATTTACTCTGCAAGAGCGCACTGATTACAGGTTCGAGACCACAACCAGAGATATACTTCCGAACGTTACATTTAAAATTATGGCCGGCCGCTGTGGCCGAGCGGTTCTAGGCGCTCAGATGTTAAGTCCCATAGTGCTTAGAGTATTTTTTTTAATTATGGCGTACACTTTCGTGTGGAACTGACTGCATATATATTCTTTTCCACCGCATAATGATTCACCACACTACGAGAAAATGTGCTGCCTTATTTTCAGTGTGGACCTGTACGAATAGCATAACGAGTTGTTTGTAAGAAACGTAAGCAGGTCAAACTAGTTGCAAGGCAGTCAGATCGTTGCTCAAGTGTGGCGTTTGAATATATTGTAGCGGCCTGTGTTAGACTCCGGTCCTCCTATCTTGGGATGATGAAGCGTAGAGTGTGGTGAAGCAGACCGGTCGGCACGCTGAGCACTAATCATGTAACATTAGCGGAACGACAATTTATTACATTATAGTTCACAACTATCTGTTCTTCTCCGCGTCTGCTGTTGGCGCCTAGGAAGGCGGCATTGCAGCTCAGGGCCTCAGGATTTGCTAAGACTGTCTCAGCAATCTGTTCAGGTAACCAAAGCGTCGGGCGGGAGACAGACCTCGTCGGCGATGGGCGTAGCCTGTACAATAGGCCTCGCTGTCCAGAAAAGAGACTGCGTTTTCACCAGAGCACTCTCGTAGCATTGAACGGGTCCTCGGGTAAATGTTCGGCAGCTCTGCACGGTGTCGAAATGAGCAACAGCATAGTCCTTCCACCAAGGAAGGTCGAGAATGCTGATGACTGCTTACGGGTACTAGCTACGGGCAGCAGCGATTAACCCACGTCCCGAATACTCGACAGGTGAATAGTGCGCCAAACACGATCAGTTCGGCTCAGCAAGTCGGAGGTAAAGTCTCCAAGTATTGTCATCAGCGGCTTCGAGGTCAGCAGCTCACAGTGACCGAGTATGACAGACCAGAAAGGCTGTAGTCTCGAAGGCAGAGGTCATCTTAAGCGAATGGTAGCAGCACATCACAGTTTCGTCCTCTAAGATGGTGTACTGCAACATAAAGAAGGAGACAAAGGCTCAGAAGCATGAGTATACTACCTGTCTGATGTGATGATGGTGTGTCTAGCCGGCTGTTATTGAATGTGGTTTACTTTCCTGGGTTCATCAGCGGTCTAGTTTAAGGAGTGTATAAGTAGGGACAGATGACCTCAGCAGTTTGGTCCGTTAGGAATTCACACAAATTTGAATATGTTTTGGAAAAAATGAAGCGTTACGGTTACTGTCGACTCGGGTTAAGCCGGACACGAATTGCATTCGGGAAAGAAAACATGGTGGGTGACAAAATGTACTAAGTAATCCGTCTCACTACCAACATGACCCGATGGATATAAGAAATTGGACGAAAGCGAAATCTACCTGTTAGGCATCAGTAGCGTCTCACACTGCAGCTTCTGTAACAACACAGTCTATTCCCAGCGGATTCAACCACATTTGCATTTTATACATATACTGAGCATACATACTCCTCCTCCTCCTCCTCTCTGTGTACCTATTCCTCCTTCTGTCTATCCACCTCATTCTCCCACTTCCGTCAGTCTCTCTGCTCCACCCCCCCTCTCTCTCTCTCTCTCTCTCTCTCTGTCTCTCTCTCTGTCTCTCTCCTCTTCCCCTTCATTTTGTACACTTCCTGCACCACCTCTCCGTCACCATGTCTTCTTTCTCTTCCATCTGACTGTATCTTCCTCCCCTTCCTCTGATTATATCCTTCTCCCCCGTATCCTACGCCTCCCTCGGTCATTCCATCGGTGCCTTCCTTTCCCACATGCCCACTACTGCGCAACACTTTCACCTGCCTCATGCAACTACCCCTCTTCCTCTATCTCGCTGTCCATTTTCTCTTCCCTCACACTCTGGCCATCCCCTCCCCTCCCCTACACATCTCAACTTGTCCCTGGCCATGCTCATTGGCACATGTACCCCTGCAGTACAGTTCAATAAAACAGGCCGATACTACTCTCCCAGCATGTCTATCTTGCAGGATAGCCTACATTTTTGGGCCTAGAAAACAGTTTCCTGCCTCTAATAAGTAGGTCACCCTGCAAAACATGCTTATTTGGCAGGATGAGACTGTTCCCACACAACATTCCTGTTATAGAGGGCAGCCTGTATGTCAGGGGCTGGAAAACAAACATGATTTTGCCCATGTATCTGCTTGTATTCGAGCAACAATGCTATAAACTCCACCGCGCTGAAACTTGTGAGGCCTGCTGTTTCTGTACCAAATTCAGTTAAAATCTATCAAAGGGTTTGGAAGGAGATCCCACACATACACACTGCTTTATATATATATATATATATATATATATATATATATATATATATATATATATGTGTGTGTGTGTGTGTGTGTGTGTGTATGTGTGTGTGTGTGTGTGTGTGTGTGTGGGTGTGGGTGTGTGGGTGGGTGGGTGGGGGGGGTGTTGGTGGGTGTGGGTGGGTGTGGGTGTGGGTGTGGGTGTGTCTGTGTGTGGGTTTGTGTGTTTGTATGTAAAATAGATAACAGATCGTACACCTGTCTTTTTATGTAGTAGCATGGTTTGTCACTAGATGTCAAATAAATAAAATAAGCACACTATGCCATTGTGAACTCATGCTGGGCAGAAGATATGTGAGTATCGAAATGCTTCGATCACGCTGAGTCTGCTAAAGTTAAAAAAAAAAAAAAAAAAAAAAAAAAACTTAAGAAATATTGGAACTGTGAACAGAATCTGAGTTGGACACCACCTGTGTGCATGGAAGACTACATGAGAGTAAAAAAAGGTTCCAGGCAGTAACTAAATGGTACTTCAGCCCTCACAGTGTATTCATACCTCAGTAGAGGATATATATAATATCCAACAGCTCTAATACATAACAGGGTCAGAGCCATTGTTTCAGCAAGAGATGACATTTATATGCACAAAATTTTGCATCCTATTTACTCCCAAATCGCCGATACATTTAGTCATCTTGTAAGTCTTTCACTACTTTAAAGTTTAACCTGTGAGTTCATAAGAGGCTATGTCGCCAGATTTTAATTCCTGGAACACTGCACCTTTGTATAGAATCCATCACATATGCGAATAAAAGCATTCTGACAAACTTCATTCTCAAATTTCGTAATAGCAAGAAATTTTTCATAGTGCAATAGCTTAATTAAAATAGTTTAACAGCAGTTAAACCAAGACAAAATTGAAACCATTATCATTACAATATCTCTTATGGAGCTACTCGCTGTAAAGGGCGATTTGGTAATGATCTTACAAACTTTAAAGAGTGGTGGAGAATGATAAATGTACCAGTTTGAGGCAAGAGGCCCTGGGCCACAAACGGCGGAGTCGAAAGTTACAAGCGAACATTTGTCTGATATCTCTGACTGTGGAGTACACGTTCAAAATGGCTCTGAGCACGATTGGACTTAACATCTGAGGTCATCAGTCCCCTAGAACTTAGAACTACTTAAACCTAACTAACCTAAGGACATCACACACATCCGTGCCCGAGGCAGTATTCGAACCTGCAACGGTAGCAGTCGCGAGGTTCCGGACTGAAGCGCCTAGAACAGCTCTGCCACCGCGGTCGGCGTGGAGTACACGTACCACTGATGTTGTTGCTGAAGCTGTAGGGTAGTTGAGGACCATAAGTCAACTAATTTTGATACAGATGGCTACTGTGTATTGACATGAGCGATCATGGCGACCAATGTCTGTACTATAGTAAATTGCAGTCCGTGTTTACAAGTTGAAGTAGTAACTGCAGTCAGTCCTAAACAAATGGAGTTGTACACGGTTTGGAACCTTCAGACATGACTTTCGCATACTGGTCAGCAAATGGAAGCAGCAGAGAAGCGGAAATGTTGTACGGGACCAAATATCCACATCGAAGACATCTCGCTCACATTATATTTCCAAGACTGTTCCAACGATCAGGCAAAATAGGGCAATTGCTACCACAGTACAACTACTGAGGAGGATAATGAACTACACGGACTCCCAACTTAGAAGGAGCAGAGCTTGCTCTTGTGGATGATGGGGTTACCATTAGCGCTCGACCACTTGTATGTGAAAGTAATGTTTCGCACCGTGTGACGAATGTTACGGAAAATGTAACTACACCCCCAATATTCACAGAAAGTGCATTGGCACCTACTGTCATTTTCACATGTTCAGCGAAAGGGTCTTACAACGCATTATATTGGATCCACACTTTACTTTTCTGTACTTTTCACAAATGACTAGTGTTTCACAAGAGACCTATTGTTAAATAGTCGCAATAGTCATGTTTTGGGCGATGAGAATCCCAGCGCTATGAAGAGTCATCAACACAGACTATCAGTTAATTTGTGGGCCGGCATAGTCAATGATGGCTTTCTAGGCCCGTTTCTTCTTCCTACTTGCTTGAAAGCACGAGTGCGTAGAGTGCTTGTCAGACACATGTCTGAAAGCGCAGACACCGGTTATATATCAATATTGTGACGACGACCAACGATCCATTCTTTTAGTTTGAGTCCACGCCATGTCCGATCCCTTATGGGAGTCGGGGATCTACAAGTAAGGAGTTCATGGGTGGCTGACACTACATCAGTAGTGTTTGACGGGCCAGGAATTTGGATCGGGGGAGAGACGGGAAGGGAAACGCGCTCGGATGGCCGATGAATTTAAGACAGCCGCCCGTGTAAAGCAGGAAATCCAGGTTCTAGGACTGCTGTTGTGGCCGAGCGGTTCTAGGTGCTTCAGTCTGGAACCGCGCGACCGCTGCGGTCGCAGGTGCGAATGCTGCCTCGGGCATGGTTGTGTGTGATGTCCTTAGGTTGGTTAGGTTTAAGTAGTTCTAAGTTCTAGGGGACTGATGACCTCAGATGTTAAGTCCCATAGTGCTCAGAGCCATTTGGACCATTTGGACCGGGTTCTAGTCCCGGTCTGGCGTAAATTTTCACCTGTTACCAGAGTGATAGTTTTATGTGGCTTACTGGCCTGATACAAGTCTTTCAATTGGACGCCACTTAGACAATTTACGTGTGCATAATACACCCCAGGAAAGGGACCTACAGTTTAGCGTGGAATCAGAACCACATGTATCGTTTCTGGTGACTATTCACATGGTTGAGAGGTGAAGGCTAGATTAAAAAACAGACTGAAAAATCCAAGGCCTGACTGGGGTTCGATCCCGTGACCTCTTGGTTTCCAGTCAAGTGCTTAATCGATCTTTTCCTTATATCTCTTCCACCTCAGGCGTTGGCATAACCTAATTCCACCACCAATTTCACCCTACATCTAACTAAATCGTAATTTTTGCAACCCCTTCAGGCTACAGCCACGAACGAAAGCGAAACACGCCTCCCATCTCCTTATGGAAAAAAAGAGAGAGAGAGAGAAAGCAGGGAAATGGTACAACATTTTTCTCATTATTTTCTCTCCAGGCGTGTCTGCGTCGGGCAGACAGCGGGGTCGTCTTGTCATTCATCGAAAGGTAAACATCAAGTGGTTGACGAAGATATCTCCCGTCGGTTCATCCTGCGCTGTACCTTCAGTCTCGCCTCACACCTGCTACACCCCAATGCTGTGTTGAATACGTAAATAACGACCACCAGGTCCGACACCTGTTACCATTGTTATTTTTCAATGAAACCTGTGAACAAGTAAAATTTGTTGTTGTTGTCGTGGTCTTCAGTCCTGAGACTGGTTTGATGCAGCTCTCCATGCTACTCTATCCTGTGCAAGCTTCTTCATCTCCCAGTACCTACTGCAGCCTACATCCTTCTGAATCTGCTTATTGTATTCATCTCTTGGTCTGCCTCTACGATTTTTACCCTCCACGCTGCCCTCCAGTACTAAATTGGTGATCCTTTGATGCCTCAGAACACGTCCTACCAACCGATCCCTTCTTCTAGTCAAGTTGTGCCACAAACTCCTCTTCTCCCCAATTCTGTTCAACACATCCTCATTAGTTACGTGATCTACCCATCTAATCTTCAGCATTCTTCTGTAGCACCACATTTCGAAAGCTTCTACTCTCTTCTTGGCTAAACTATTTATGGTCCATGTTTCACTTCTATACATGGCTACACTCCATACGAATACTTTCAGAAACGACTTCCTGACAATACTCGATGTTAACAAATTTCTCTTCTTCAGAAACGATTTCCTTGC
Organism: Schistocerca piceifrons; assembly: GCF_021461385.2. NCBI lineage: Eukaryota > Metazoa > Arthropoda > Insecta > Orthoptera > Acrididae > Schistocerca > Schistocerca piceifrons. The sequence goes on along the minus strand of NC_060139.1, from coordinate 59,546,336 downwards.
CATTGCCAGTCTACATTTTATATCCTCTCTACTTCGACCATCATCAGTTATTTTACTCCCTAAATAGCAAAACTCCTTTACTACTTTAAGTGCCTCATTTCCTAATCTAATTCCCTCAGCATCACCCGACTTAATTCGACTACATTCCATTATCCTCGTTTTGCTTTTGTTGATGTTCATCTCATACCCTCCTTTCAAGACACTGTCCGTTCCGTTCAACTGCTCTTCCAAGTCCTTTGCTGTCTCTGACAGAATTACAAAGTCATCGGCGAACCTCAAAGTTTTTATTTCTTCTCCATGGATTTCAATACCCACTCCGAACTTTTCTTTTCTTTCCTTTACTGCTTGCTCAATATACAGATTGAATGGCATCGGGGAGAGGCTACAACCCTGTCTCACTCCCTTGCAAACCACTGCTTCCCTTTCATGTCCCTCGACTCTCATAACTGCCACCTGCTTTGTGAACAAATTGTAAATAGCCTTTCGCTCAATGTATTTTACCCCTGCCACCTTCAGAAAATTTACCTACAGTAAAATTTAGTTGTATCCTATTTCCTCCTGATGTCGCATTTGTAATGACGAGTATTGCCGTAACGCACGGAGACTTGTTGAGCCTCCACTGAACGTCGCTCAGATGTATAATTCACGGACACGGTGTGTCGCGAGCCCGCCCCGAGTTGGCCAGTGCCGCCCCCGCCCTTCGGCTGAGCCGGCAGGGCTGGCAGGGCAGGGCGCGGGCCTTATCGCCGGCTGCAGCTGTTTTGCGCCGCCATTGTGCGGGCCGTCTTTGAACCGTCTTGGCGCCGTCGGCTTTGTGTCGCCTCCCTGCGGAGGCCGTGCTGATCCATCTCGGCTCGGTCGGGGCGGCGCGGCGCTTCGCGAACACGGACGCCCGCCAGCTTATTCGTGCGACAGCGCTCGCCAGGGTTGGCGCTAGATTCTCAGGCGTTTTAATGGCATCTCGACTGAGGGGCCGAATTAATCAGGTCCGCGGCTGACAGTTCTCACTAATGTATTCACACTGTGGTCACCAGCCGTCATTCACCCGTAAGTAACCGACTGTGTCCGTAAGTCTAGTGCGTTGCCTTCCGCGGAGAGAATACGTTAATTTCCCCTTTTCCCTAGTGTATAGTCGTGTCGACATGAAAAATATCACTGTCACCGACCTTCTGGCCATGTCTCTGAGACTACTGGAGCACTGTTCTAGTATCCTGTGACATCATTAAAAACTTTTCACAGGCGCAAGAGAGAGCGGATTTCATTGACGCGATTATCACGCAGTTTGTCGTTCTTTTTCCTCAACAATTTATGTACCAATTTCTTTTCTTTTATTACTGCTTTTTGACAGTCAGAGCTAATGAAATAGCAGTAAAGTCTTAATCATCCTTCGACGTCCTGGCTTCTTGACATCGCGTAGCCAAATGAAAATACTGACATAACTGTGGATGGTATAACGATGGCTTCAGTATAGTGAAGAGTTGACAGTAGAGTATCGTTAATAAATACGGATTTTATACAGGGTGTTACAAGAAGGTACGGCCAAACTTTCAGGAAACATTCCTCACACACAAATAAAGAAAAGATGTTATGTGGACATGTGTCCGGAAACGCTTAATTTCCATGTTAGACCTCATTTCAGTTACGGATGAGGCTTCATTCCAACGTGATCAAATTGTAAATTTTCACAATCAACATGTATGGGCTGACGATAATCCGCACGCAATTGTGCAATCACGTCATCAACACAGATTTTCTGTGAACGTTTGGGCAGGCATTGTTGATGATGTCTTGATAGGGCCCCATGGTCTTCGACCTACGCTCAATGGAGCACGTTATCATGATTTCATACGGGATACTCTACCTGTGCTGCTAGAACATGTGCCTTTACAGGTACGACACAACATTTGGTTCATGCACGATGGAGCTCCTGCACATTTCAGTCGAAGTGTTCGTACGCTTCTCAACAACAGATTCGGTGACCGATGGATTGGTAGAGGCGGACCAATTCCATGGCCTCCACGCTCTCCTGACCTCAACCCTCTTGACTTTCATTTATGGGGGCATTTGAAAGCTCTTCTCTACGCAACCCCGGTACCAAATGTAGAGACTCTTCGTGCTCGTATTGTGGACGGCTGTGATACAATACGCCATTCTCCAGGGTTGCATCAGCGCATCAGGGATTCCATGCGACAGAGGGTGGATGCATGTATCCTCGCTAACGGAGGACATTTTGAACATTTCCTGTAACAAAGTCTTTGAAGTCACGCTGGTACGTCCTGTTGCTGTGTGTTTCCATTCCATGATTAATGTGATTTGAAGAGAAGTAATAAAATGAGCTTTAACATGGAAAGTAAGCTTTTCCGGACACATGTCAACGTAAATTTTTTCTTTCTTTGTGTGTGAGGAATGTTTCCTGACAGTTTGGCCGTACCTTTTTGTAACCCCCTGTAGAGGCACCTTATGTACTGGGTGCGGCAGGAAACATGCTCACACAGTGGCCTAAAAGCGGAGATTTATAGACACTACGAACTCTGTGAAGACCATTCAATGTCCCGAGGTATCTGTGACCCAACTACCTAGCGAACATGGTGTCTTCAGATCCCCGACAAACTCTGCTTCCCGCATTTCTCCGTGACCGCATCCGGCGTTCGGACTGTTCATCAGCTTTCAAGGGGGGTTGTTTACAGAATTAAACTCTCAGTCCGTAGCTGTTTATTTATTAAAACGTCGCAAAGGGCCCACTTTGTCTGCTTTTTCCATTTTTAATGGAAAAAAGAAACGTTTGAATTAATCGTCACATTTGCATTTTGTTACAATATTTCAAACTTCCTTTTTTTTCGGGGAAAAAGACGAATACGTTTAGGGAAAGTTGTATTACTAAACAATTTCCTCGTTCCACTCACGTGAGCCGGCCGCGGTGGTCTCGCGGTTCTAGGCGCGCAGTCCGGAACCGCGCGACTGCTACGGTCGCAGGTTCGAATCCTGCCTCGGGCATGGATGTGTGTGATGTCCTTAGGTTAGTTAGGTTTAACTAGTTCTAAGTTCTAGGGGACTGATGACCTAAGATGTTAAGTCCCATAGTGCTCAGAGCCATCCACTCACGTGAAATAAAAATAATGTCGTTTGACAGAAATGGATGACAACAGTACGAAGGAATCAAATATGTTGAAGAAGTTGAGTGATCAGAGGAAAATGAGTGGTTAAGATTATCGGATGAGATGGAAGGAAGAAGACATAAGGAGAGATGAGAAACACACGGATAGTTTACGCTGTGACAGACATACTGATTCTCTGTTTACCAGAGGGAAAATAGCTAGGATATTCCAAGAGAGAAGCTACGCCAGTCATAACGATCATGGTCTCCTCTTGAATAGAGTTTAGTTTTCGTAAGACGCAGGTTACAGGGCAGTCTGCGGTGAAGTAAGTGGAGGAAGATTTAGTATTGTGCAAAGATACAGACAAGATGCTGGTATTGCAGTTGTGGAATGGTGATATGTATTTGATATGTGTGGAGAAAAGTAAGAAACTGATGATAAAGACAGACCGTATGGTAATCACGTTGCCTTTGCGGTTCCATGAAGCCTATATGAGGGTACGAAGGACTGGCGTTATCAAACAACCGAATCTAAAGGCCCCCTTAAACCAGCAAACTTGTTTGTCATTTTTCCTCTTGTCTAGGTGCCCATTTGTTAAACAAAGCATTCAAAGCAGTTTTGGCCATGACTTTGCAATGTACTGTGTTTAAAGCAAGATGCTGGCCCTAGGAACGACTTAAAATGAGAGAGAGATTTATCCATGAAATTCTTCTAAAGAAAATAGTACTCCCAGAACCCGATGATTTCAGCAACTTTCTTCGAATGGACGATGAAACATTTAATAATTTGTTAAAGTCCTCTTTAAAGAGGAAACCTGTTGGTGCCAAATTCGCTCTTATCCAACCACAGATGTGTCACACAATACCGTCCACGTACCAACGAGCTTTGTCAATTTAATATTACATTAAAGCAGAAGTTTTTCGTGTATGTTGTATTTTGACACTAATGGGGATGGCAACAAATGCAGCTAAAGCATTAAAAACATTAACTCTGGTGCTGTATTGGAAGAGGAATAAGAAGAAAACAAGAAGCTGCTCCACGGAATGGTTTAAAACGAAAGAGAAATATACAGTGGTAAATCTGTTAAAAGAAATGTTACACTCGGTACCTGATGAACATAAATTTTCTGCTGATGGACAGTGAAATTTTTAATAACTTACTTACAGGTACTTCGTTCTCACGCTGAAAAAGAAGACGTGAATGTACGAAACTATTTGGTCCTCTAATGACAGTTCATTAAAATACCACAACGTGAAAACATATAGCCTACCTCGTTTGTGGGAGATGCGGAGAACTTGGATTTTTTATGTCATTCCATTTCCGTTTGCATTTTAATCGTACAGTATTTTCTCGTTAACCTCTTTCTGCGTAATATATGGTTGCGAAAGAAGCGACACCGCTACCATTTTGGCATTTGCCGATGCTAATTTGTTTTTCTTCTCGATCGTAATTTCCATAGCTGTGGAAACTCACGATACAGTGAGATAAATTGTAATCAAACTATTTCTAACTAAACGTGTGCAGCGAAACATCGACACCAATCAATGTCAGCTATCTCGTGAAGCCGGCCAGAGTGGCCGAGCGGTTCTAGGCGCTACAGCCTGCAACCGCGCGACCGCTAAGGTCGCAGGTTCGAATCCTGCCTCGGGCATGGACGTATGTGATGTCCTTAGATTAGTTAGGTTTAAGTAGTTCTAAGTTCTAGGGGACTGATGACCTCAGAAGTTAAGTCCCATAGTGCTCAGAGCCATTTGAACCATTTTTTTATCTAGTGAAATTTTCCCTCAGTCAAAATTGCTCGCAAACATGTCGACACGATCTAATCTTGCTAACACGTCTGACAGCACTGTTCACGGCCAAATGTTTGGCGAACATAGTTAAGTTAGACAAATCGTTTGATTTTGTGCGTGTGCTATGTAGAAGCGCTACAGCACAGTAATAAAAATTTGGCATCACTAAAAACAGGACTAATTTCTGTTTAATTTTAGGAGGAAACTTTTCTAATTATTTTGATTGCATATAGACAAGACAGGTTTGTTGTGTGCTGTAACAGCTTGCATATTGCAGTTTAAAAGCTCGTTTGTGAATATGCCGAGACCTTTTTCCTGTAATTAGTCCACGGCAGATTAAAACTTGTGTGTCCGGGAGAGAACATCAACTACTATAGTTTCTTCAGGTTTCTCGACTGGACACACGTTTTGAAAGACGTTGAGTCGCATTGCAGTCCCGACAGATTAAAATTTTCAATCCGAAGACACCCCACTGGCGGTGATGAAGTGCTTCTCGACGTATCATCAGTTCCAAAGTTTCTGATCGAGGAAAGTGTAAAACAGAGCTGGTGAGGAGATTGGAAAACAACGTTGGAATGTTCGGACGACTTGGGAAGTAGTGTCTTATCGTTGACAGGTGAACAGCCTGTGGTGTGCGAAATGTAAAAAGGTTCGGTACACATACCATCAGATTATTTGACTTGTCTCTCTAACGAAGTAGGAGAGTATCAGCAATATGTCTCGTGGTCTTATCGTGGCGTGTTTATCTTCTGCCGTTAAACAGAACTTGATTAATTTTCACACACATTTATTAAAATAGTAAAAGCATAAACATTACTTATCTTGGTTCTGGATGCTATTTACAATTAACAATCTGAAGTTTCTTTGGTATTGGTACGTTAATCTTATTCTCACATATACCTCTGATACTTGACAAAAGTGTCTATACATTTATCTTCATGGCTATGTTCAGGAATTTGGTAATTTTACTAGGCGCAGATTGAAACTTGACTATACACTGGTACAGACAAATGTAGAACTCGTACAGACTAATGCAGACTGGTACATACTGGTGCAGACAAATGCAGACTGACTAATCGGAGGTCTGTACACTCGTTATAATATCTCGCACATTCATGTATCACTGCGCGAGTGTGATCCGCGAGGAGAAAAGGTTCTACATTAGCAGCAATCTCACTGGCTGTGTTACATATTTATACACGGATCGGCGGAAGCAGAATTTGGTCCATCTCTACGGCAGCGCCATCTCGTAGTGCGGAGATGGACGAGCGCTGCGCGCCTGCGCTGTTGTGCTTAGTGGGGCGCGCTGTAGTGGGAAAGTTGTGTATGCGCTGACTACGCGGAACTATGTACACAACACAGCCGATAGTCCATGGTAATGTCCGGCAGAAAAACTGAAGTAGATACCGAGGCACATTACAGCAAACATGTCTCTGCATCCTGCATCGCCAGGCCCAGCGGACACCGCAAAATGTAGAAAAGTGTGTGTGTGTGTGTGTGTGTGTGTGTGTGTGTGTGTGTGTGTGTGTGTGTGTGTGTGTGTGAGTGTATGTGTGTGTACATGAGACAGAGACAAAGACAGAGAGAGAGAGAGACAGAGACAGTACCGAGAGAGAGAGAAGAGGGAAGGAGGGAAAAAGAGGAAAGGGGGAGAGAGAAGATTCAAAAATGGTTCAAATGGCTCTGAGCACTATGGGACTTAACATCTTAGGTCATCAGTCCCCTAGAACTTAGAACTTAAACCTAACTAACCTAAGGACACCACACACATCCATGCCCGAGGCAGGATTCGAACCTGCGACCGTAGTAGCCCCGCGGTTCCGGACTGCAGCGCTAGAACCGCACGGCCACCGCGGCCGGCAGGAGAGAGAAGAGAGACGGCAATGGTAGACGGACATAGCTGGATGGAGAGGGGTGAGTTTCCTTACCTTAACAACGCTATTTTTCTTTATGCAGCACAACAGCGGAATAACCGGGAAGATCACTTGCACACCTTAGACGACACGCGACACACTTCCGCTCCCACGTTCAATTTGGAGTGCACGCGCTTCCTCTTGCTCCTCCGTCGTGGAATCAGAGGAAATCTGATGAGCGGATCTCCAGAGGCAGGTAGCGCTGGAGACGGGCGACGCCGGAGCTAGGCCGCTGCCTCATTACCCCCAGCTGCTGGGTACGTCGTCACGTGAACGCTACTCTCCAGCGTGCTCTCGGATATCCACCCCATTATTACAGCCTTTCAACACCCTCGTGCGTGAGTCTCCGCGTGTCGGCTGCCTACGCATAGTATCACGGCTTAATTTCCTACCGACCTATCAGTTTGCTAAAATACACTGATGAGCCAAAGAAACTGGTATAGGAATGAGTGTTCAGATGCAGAGATATGTAAACAGGCAGAATACGACACGGCGGTCGGCAACGTCAATATAAGACAAGTATCTGGCACAGTTGTTATATCGGTTACGGCTGTTACAATGACAGGTTATCAAGACTTAAGTGAGTTTGAACGTGATGCTATAGTCGGCACACGAGCGATGGGACACAGCATCTCCGAGGTAGCGATGAAGGGGGGATTTTCCTGTACGACCGAGGAACCCTGAAAACGTCAAATCTCCGACACCGCTGAGGCCGGAAAAATACCCTGCAAGAAAGGGACCAACGATGACTGAAGAGAATCGTTCAACGTGACAGAAGTGCTACCTGGAATGTAGCAGGCTCCGTAGAGCAGTTTATTACTCTGAGATTTATTCCACCTGACTACCATTATGACTAAACCTTGGTGCCACATAGACTGTATTAAATCGGGCGCACAGCGGGTCAACGTCCACCTAATGTTTGTTACTTGTCGTAAGCACCAGACCACGACCGTTATATTTATCGAAGATGTTTGCCTCTCACAGTCAGTCCTGCTCTCCCACTCTCGATGCTACGCACTGTAAGCAATCTTGGGAAGCAAAAAATCAACCGATCAACCGACTAATGTTGTAAAGAAGCAGAGTGTTGCAGTAAACAAAAGATGAGACTGCATCGTGATTGCGGTATAGCCGCGCGGGATTAGCCGAGCGGTCTCAGGCGCTGCAGTCATGGACTGTGCGGCTGATCCCGGCGGAGGTTCGAGTCCTCCCTCGGGCATGGGTGTGTGTGTTTGTCCTTGGGATAGTTTAGGTAAAGTAGTGTGTAAGCTTAGGGACTGATGACCTTAGCAGTTAAGTCCCATAGGATTTCCCACACATTTGAACTTTTTTTTTTTTTGTTGATTGCGGTACCCTGTTCTACCGTTGTTCTAAAGTTCATCATAGTTCCAGTGCGACTTCATGTCACACAATCAAAGTCGCTGCTTCGCGTACGCTTTTACCGGCGTTTTAAATTGCGGAAAAACCTGTTGCTTCTCAAGTACTGTTCCAGACACTCGGACCAGCGCCTGAGAAGTTATTTGTACTCTAAAACTACTTACTGCTCGAATAAGGTTAGCATTTCATCGGAATAGTCAGATACGGGTCTGCCCAACATGCAGGGCCCAGAGCGGCTCTCTAGAGCGAAAGCCCCAGCGCCAAAACTCGCCGATGAGTAATCACGTCGACACTCATTTTATAAACTAATGGACGAAATGAGCTTGTAATAGAAGAGATCATTTTCTTAATCCCTGTCCTCGATTACGTGCTTTAGATTACATTTAAAATATATATTTTTCGTAACCTGAAGGGTTAAGAAAAAATGGGACTCATTTCTCTCGACGCCGATATCTCGCAATATCACCATCTAATTTCTACCGGAGGGTTTCCCCTCAGCATTCACAATCTAAGCACTCTCTGAAACCGAAACTGTATTACTACGCTAAAATTGTCCTAGAAGGTACTAGAAATCTATAATTTTTCTTCCCAACTGGCACTCCCATCTACATCCAGCCACATCAACCAGTGCACATTCCTGCTCGAGATGACTCGAAGCCTTCTATACCTATCGTTCGACGTATGCCTGACCACTGCCTTCTACATACTCTTATTTACATTTGCTTTGATTAATAACGAAACCTACAGTTGATTTCCCCTTACTATCCCTGATACCTTGCCGCGCGACGGGGATACTGTGGCCAGGCCTCGGGATATGACCCCTGCACACTCTCTTCTCCCCGCCTTCCCTTCCATGCCTCCATCCCCATTAAGGAAAAAAAAGAGTAGTTAACGCAACTGCTCAGTAAGCAGGAAACCCTGGGTTCGGATCCGAGTCCTGCACAAATTTTCTCTTTACGCTACCGATTCGACATAAAGTCCCAATACGGCTGATATCATCAGTAGATTCCCTTCTCTTTCATTCCTCCCCCTCCTCCTTCAATTTAAATGAAGCTGTAGTTGTTTCATGCAGAGTTTATTTACTCCAGAAAGTACTGTCATGATTAATACTGAAGTTATTGAAATAATAATTAAATAAGGAAAAATAGTTTTTAAATTTAAATTCTAAGGGGATGAGCAGAACAATTTCTTATTTTCGTAGATAACTATTACGTTTTACGAACGAAAGTCGAATTCTCATAATGGGTTTGACACCTAATCTGCTGCCCTTCTAATTTTTTGCTAACTCAGCTGAAAACACTGTTTTACTCAAATATGTAGTTGTAAATATTAAAAGTATCAACGTGGACTTTTGCGTCAATTGAGAATATTCATGTTATGAACTGCACTACAATTCCACCAGAGGGATTAATTTTAGTTTTATCTTCCAACGAGGAATCGGATGACGATTCGTACCTTTGCACTGGCACGGTTAATTTCGATATTTAATTTGCTACTTATTTGTACAATACTGATGATAGGCCACAGTCTGAGACCGACTGCTGTGGGTGTAGATGCACTTGGGGATGTACGACGGCGGCGGTTTGATCGGCCTGCTACTTTATGTACCACTGCAATCGGATGAACTTTTCTATACCATTTGACAAAGAAAATGTTGGGCAGACAGAAATTTTTAACGCGTATGATAAATTAAAAATTAGCATGAATGCGATCATTCCCTATCAGTCCTTTAGAATTAACGGTCAAACGCTGTTTCGAATCGCGTGTGGGGGGTATATTCTTGTAGACAAGCACACACTCAGCAGCGACCATCTTGCATGTCCGATCCTGAGTGTATTCCGGTTCCTGAGAACAGGGTACCTGCTGTAAACAGCTGCTGAGTTCATTCGTCGTAAAGCGACTTTAATCTGCAGTGCGCCGCCGCATCTGGTCCACAATGAGCGCCTCATGAGGAGCTTCATAAAATACATCTTCACGAACCTCCGACATCTGCCTGGGCCATCATGTGACTGTCTGCCGGGTGACTCAAAAAGATTCATCCCACTTCAGACGGCTGTATGTTCTGGATGGCTGAAGATATAAACCTTGGGTGGATTTGAGCATTAAATCCCATAGTGCTCAGAGCCATTTGGATTTTAACATTCGCATCGAAACTAAACTTTACCTTGGTTTCAGCTGCACGAGTAGGTTGCCGGTGATGTTACACCCTGGCGCAGCTATGTCGCTCGCTGGCCCGTTATCCACTGTGCGTGGAGTCGAGATGGCGATACCAAGGCGACAAAAAGTGTTTTGCTTTCTACGTCAGATGAAATCCAGTTGTAACTGTGCGGCGTCAATCCCGTTGAGACTGGCTCTACACCTTCTACAACGTAAGGGGTGCATAGATTTCACACTGCACCGTCACCCTTAAAGATCACCTGATCTCAAGTGAGGGGAGGAGGGAGGGATGGCAGCGGGAGCACTCAGGAGATGTTTGTGAAAATCTCCGTCTATCTGCCAACATCATTATATGAACTGCGGCGCCGCACAGCAACCAAAGAACGAATTTCAGTATCGCCTTGATGTATAGTACACGGAAGATTTGTGAAAGTAAATGGAAACGCCGGTCCTAAACGTAATTAAATATCGAATGAGAAACATTTTCTTTCTATCCTGCAAAAGAAAGTATTTTTTAAATTAAGAACCGCCTTTCTGTTCCTTATGTCATCGTCAAACGGTACCCTTTTGTTAAAAAGTAAATGATGTTTTGCACGTCAGAAAGCGTTCTAAACTTCATAATGAGAATGCCCCAAGGTTATATGATAACGCACGCAAAAGTTCGACATATAAAGAATCAGACATATCTTTTGAAAATGAAAAGATTGTAGACTTTTGCATAAGCTAAAATTCGTCAGATTCGTAATAGTTTTCTGATTTTTTTTAAATAACACTTTACCCACTCATGATGTCCAGCATTGGAGACAGTGCTGTTACGTGTTGTAATATCTCAGTTTTTTTTTTGGCGCTATTCATTAATAGTGAGCTTCCGGACGTTAAGCCGAGTTGTTGTTTTTATTATATAAAATATACAAAATATTCACAGCACCTGGCGAAACCGCTGGGTGAGTCGTCGAAATATTATACAGAAAAATCACTATTACTGTTACATCTTGTATGCTCAAGGAATTTATCATCTAGATTGTTGCTGTCCTGTGGTCTTCAGTCCTGAGACTGGTTTGATGCAGATCTCCATACTACTCTATCCTGTGCAAGCTTCTTCATCTCTCAGTACGTACTGCAGCCTACGTCCTTCTGAATCTGCTTATTGTATTCATCTCTTGGTCTCCCTCTACGATTTTTACCCTCCACGCTGCCCTACAATACTAAATTGGTGATATCTTGATGCCTCAGAACATGTACCACCAACCGATCCCTTCTTCTAGTCAAGTTGTGCCACAAACTCCTCTTCTCCCCACTCCTATTCAGTACCTCCTCATTAGTTATGTGATCTACCCATCTAATCTTCAGCATTCTTCTGTAGCACCACATTTCGAAAGTTTCTATTCTCTTATTGTCCCAACTATTTATCGCCCATGTTTGACTTCCATACATGGCTACACTACATACAAATACTTTCATAAACGACTACCTGACACTTAAATTTATACTCGATGTTAAAAAATTTCTCTTCTTCAGAAACGTTTTCCCTGCCGTTGCCAGTCTACATTTTATATCCTCTCTACTTCGACCATCATCAGTTATTTTGCTCCCCAAATTGCAAAACTCCTTTACTACTTTAAGTGTCTCATTTCCTAATCTAATTCCCTCAACATCACCCGACTTAATTCGACTACATTCCATTATCCTTGTTTTGCTTTTGTTGATGTACATCTTATATCCTCCTTTCAAGACACTGTCCATTCCGTTCAACTGCTCTTCCAAGTCCTTTGCTGTCTCTTGACGGAATTATAATGTCATCGGCGTACCTTAAAGTTTTTATTTCTTCCGAATTTTTCGTTTGTTTCCCTTACTGCTTGCTCAATATACAGATTGAATAACATTGGGGAGAGGCTACAACCCTGTCCCACTCCCTTCCAAACCACTGCTTCCCTTTCATGTCCCTCGACACATATATCTGCTATCTGGTTTCTGTACAAATTGTAAATAGCCTTTCGCTCCCTGTATTTTACCTCTGCCACCCTCAGAATTTGAGAGAGAGTATTCCAGTCAACATTGTCAAAAGCTTTCTCTATGTCTATAAATGTTACAAACGTAGGTTTGCCTTTTCTTAATCTAGCTTCTAAAATACGTCGTACGGTCAGCATTGCTTCACGTGTTCCCATATTTCTGCGCAATCCAAACTGATCTTCCCCGAGGTCGGCTTCTACCAGTTTTCCCATTCGCCTGTAAAGAATTCGCGTTAGTATTTTGCAGCCGTGACTTATTAAACTGATAGTTCGGTAATTTTCACATCTGTCAACGCCTGCTTTCTTTGGTATTGGAATTATTATATTCTTCTTGAAGTCTGAGGGTATTTCGACTGTCTCATACATTTTGCTCACCAGTTGGTAGAGTTTTGTCAGGACTGGCTCTCCCAAGGCTGTCAGTAGTTCTAATGGAATGTTGTATACTCCCGGGGCTTGTTTCAACTTACGTCTTTCAGTGCTCTGTCAAACTCTTCACGCAATAACACATCTCCCATTTCATCTTCATCTACATCCTCTTCCATTTCTATAACATTGCCCTCAAGTACATCGCCTTTGTATAGACCCTCTATATACTCCTTCCACCTTTCTGCTTTCCCTTCTTTGGTTAGAACTGGGTTTCCATCAGAGCTCTTGATATTCATACAAGTGGTTCTCTTTTCTCCAAAGGTCTCTCTAATTTTCCTGTAGGCAGTATCTATCTTACCCCTAGTGAGATAAGCCTCTACATCCTTACATTGGGCCCCTAGTCATGCCTGCTTAGCCATTTTGCACTTCCTGTCGATCTCATTTACTGCACATTTATATTTTCTCCTTTCGTCAATTAAATTCAATATTTCTTCTGTCACCCAAGGAATTCTACTTGCCCTTGTCTTTTTACCTACTTGATCCTCTGCTGCCTTCACTACTTTATCCCTCAAAGCTACCCATTCTTCTTCTACTGTATTTCTTTCTCCCATTCTTGTCAATTGTTCCCTTATGCTCTCCCTGCAACTCTGTACAACCTCTGGTTCTTTCAGTTTATCCAGGTCCCACCTCCTTAAATTCCCACCTTTTTGCAGTTTCTTCAGTTTTAATTTACAGTTCATAACCAATAGATTGTGGTCAGAGTCTACATCTGTCACTGGAAATGTCTTTCAATTTAAAACCTGGTTCCTAAATCTCTTTCTTACCATTATATAATCTATCTGAAACCTGTCAGTATCTCCAGGCTTCTTCCATGTATACAATATTCTTTTATGGTTCTTGAACCAAGTTTTAGCTATGATTAAGTTATACTCTGTGCAAAATTCTACCAGGCGGCTTCCTCTTTCATTTCTTCCCCCCAGTCCATGTTCACCTACTATGTTTCCTTCTCTCCCTTTTCCTACTATCGAATTCCAGTCTCCCATGACTATTAAATTTTCGTCTCCCATCACTATCTGAATAACTTCTTTTATGTCATCATACATTTCTTCAATTTCTTCATCATCTGCAGATCTAGTTGTCATATAGACTTGTACTACTGTCGTAGGCGTGGGCTTCGTGTCAATCTTAGCCACAACAATGCGTTCGCTGTGCTGTTTGTAGTAGCTTACCTGCATTCCTATTGTTTTATTCATTATTAAACCTACTCCTGCTTTACCCCTATTTGATTTTGTATTTATAACCCTGTATTCACCTGACCAAAAGTCTTCTTCCTCCTGCCACCGAACTTCATTAATTCCCACTATACCCAACTTTAACCTATCCATTTCCCTTTTTAAATTTTCTAACCTACCTGCCCGATTAAGGGATCTGACATTCCACGCTCCGATCCGTAGAACGTCAGTTTTCTTTCTCCTGATAACGACGTCCTCCTGAGTAGTCCCCGCCGAGAGATCTGAATGGGGGACTATTTTACCTCCGGAATATTTTACCCAAGAGGGCGCCATCATCATTTATCCATACAGTAAAGCTGCATGCTTTACTCTATAGAATCTAAACACATGTTCTGTCATCCTGTTGCTCCTTCTTGTCACTATTTCCTAATGTGTGGTGTCTTCCCTGATTCTGCAGAGAATCCTTGCATTTCCTAACTTATCAGTCCTGTTATGTTCTGCATCCTCGTACAATACTACACCTGAAACGCTCCGAATGTCTTTCTAAAATTCATTTCCGGAAATTAAAACCTAGATTTGGTAGCAGACACTTCTTCTGACACGAAAGGTTCGCTATGTCTGTGCTAGCCGGCTTTTTGTATCCTCTTAACTTCATTCATCATCGGTTATTTTGCTTCCGAATCTATAAAATTCGATAAGTATTTATGCCCATGAAACCGGAAAACGTTTGACATTTACTTGAAGTTGAGCTACGGACAGAGTATTACGAGGGTTGGAACTTTAATAGTGGCAACTATTTCTTTACAGCTCGTACAAAACAGATACGTGTTTCAAAGTTTTATTGACCTTCAAAGTAGTCACCAGCATTGTGTATAACCCGTTATAAGCGATGTGGAAGTCATAGGATACTCTTAGCAGTGCCAGTTGTGTTGGCAGTCCGAGCGGCGCGGTCTATTGACCGACGAATTTGTAGCAGTTCTAAAGCGAATAACGTGAAGTGTTCCCTTCAGTTTAGAAATGGAGTTGAACTTACGAGGGTTTAAGTCAGGGGCGTGCAGTAACTGGTATAGCACTTAGCAGCACCATAAGCCAAACAAATCGGCAACAGCTTGCACTGTACGTGCTTGAGAATTGTCCTGCAAAATGATGGTCACGTCAAGCAGAAAGTTTCATCACTTCTGTCTCTATGCTGTTCATTTTGAACATAGCCTACAACCAGCTTAGAGACAGAAGTGAATTTGCATGATGCCGCTCCATTGATTGCTTCTTCGTGTCTGGTGAAAAATGATGGAGCCATGGTTCATCACCTGTCACAATTCTTCCAAGAAATTCATCTCCACCATTCTAGTACTGTTCCAAAAGTTCGCTGCATACCGTTTTTCTTGTTTCTTTGTGAGCCACTGTCAACATCCTGGGAACCCACCTGGCAGAAATCTTTTTTAACGCCAATATTTTCAGTGTTCTGCAAACACTTCCTTCTCCTATCCCAACGTAGCGTGACAATTCGTTCTCTGTGATGCGTCTGTCAGCAGTCACCAATTCGTTAACTCTCTGCACATTGTCTGGAGTGTGTGCAGTACGAGGCCTTGCTGCTGCGAGGACAATCCTCAATATTGCCGTGCCCGCTCTCATCACGTAACCTGCTTGCCCACAGACTTTCTGTACTGCGATCGACAGCAGCATCTCCATACACCCTTTTTAACCTCTTGTGGATATTTCCCGCTGTCTTGTTTTCACAGCACAGGAATTCTATGACAGCACGTTGCTTCTGGCGAACGTCAAGTGTAGCAGCCATCTTGAAGACATGCGGTGACGGCGCAACTCACGGGAACAGTTTGAACTAAGTTTGAAAACAAGCGGGAAGGATGTATCTACACACTGTAAAACTTCCACACACGCAGAATGAAAACTGTATTTTTCCAAAAATAGTGTGCATTTCTTTTGGAGTGACCCTCGTAGCACCTGGGTGAAAATACGAGGTAGTCTGGGTTCTGAAGTGGCTTGCCCCTCGGATCTCGGACACACGTGTGCATGTGATGCACGTCATCTCCGTGTGGTTCGCTGTGGGCACTAGTGGGTGTTTCTTACTGCTGGCCGCTGGATAAGGATCTTTGATACAAAGTTATTCCTCTGGACTGATGTCAGAAGCGCTCCGCAGAGCATGTGTTGGGTACAGTCAGATTTGAACATCAACAGTTTGATAGCTGCAGGGCAGCGCCGTAACCTGAAACATACAAAAAACAATTTTACGTCTGAAGTACGTACTGGTCATAAAAAGATTAACACAACTTAAATCATCGGCTCCTTGTATCTACATAAAATTAAATTCTGTAAGCAATAAGCAAAGTAGGAGGAACGGACACTTGAAGTTCCACAAGTTGAGTGCCTATCGTAGGTTGCAGGCAGAGACACTTGAAATTACCGGGAGCAGGTTTAGAGATCCCCATAGCGCAGCAAACCCGAGGAAATGGTACAGAGTGTACCACCTGTCGCCGAGAACAGCTGATAAAGTAAAGGCCGATTCTGACTGCACATCAAGGCAAGAGAACTAAAGGCAGGTTAGTCGCCACCAAATGCTGGTGTGTTCACATTAGACGGAGTGTCGACATAACGTTCTTCGCTTGGTCCAATATTGAACATTGAAAGTGAGGCTATGAGACACATTGATACAAAAAATTAGAATGTTGTGTATGAATCAAGGTATCAGCAATGATAACGTTATTAATGGCTAAAGTATAGTTCATAGCGGATGAGCGTGATAAGGTTGTATGGTAAGTTAACAAGTGAAACCTCAGGAAAAGAGTAGTCCAAACGTTTCGAAATATCGCCATTCTCTTTAGCGAAAATATTTAAATAAAAACATATTGAACAGTGTTTATCACAGAGCCTGTTTATCTTACCAATCGTGTTTTGTTTTCCTAGGCACCAGACAATGTAAAAACAACTCTATTTTTGTCCTTCAATAGACTTGACTTTAAAAACAAAAAGGTTTTTTTTGGTCATCAGTCTACTGACTGGTTTGATGCGGCCCGCCACAACTTCCTTTCCTGTGCTAAACTCTTCATCTCAGAGTAGCACTTGCAACCTACATCCTCAATTATTTGCTTGACGTATTCCAATCTCTGTCTTCCTCTACAGCTTTTGCCATCTGCAGCTCCCTCTAGTACCATGGAAGTCATTCCCTCATGTCTTAGC
Organism: Schistocerca piceifrons; assembly: GCF_021461385.2. NCBI lineage: Eukaryota > Metazoa > Arthropoda > Insecta > Orthoptera > Acrididae > Schistocerca > Schistocerca piceifrons. The sequence continues at coordinate 59,529,205 of NC_060139.1, read as the reverse complement.
AGATGTCCTATCATCCTGTCCCTTCTCCTTATCAGTGTTTTCCACATATTCCTTTCCTCTCCGATTCTGCGTAGAACCTCCTCATTCCTTACCTTATCAGTCCACCTAAGTTTCAACATTCGTCTATAGCACCACATCTCAAATGCTTCGATTCTCTTCTGTTCCGGTTTTCCCACAGTCCAAAAAGGTTACTTAATGAAATTTGCTTCATTAGCTTCTGCTCTTATTCACAGACAGACAGTGTAGACATCTCCTTCGTTCAGTTACAGTAAAACCCAAATCACTTTAGATATCTGCCCTTCTTGAAGAAGAACACTCACTGGAAGAAATGTCCAAGTCGTCACGGAATATAAGTAATGTCTCACTAAAGCATAATAATAAATATTATGTAAATTGAAGGTGGAAATGGAAAGGGGAAAGTAAAGGGAATAAACTATTCATATCATATGCATCGAGAGTTTTGTGTGGAAATAGCGGCGTCGAGTGAAAATGTGTGTCGAATCGGGATCCGAACTGGGTATCTCCTACAGACTAGACAGCTGCGTCAACCACAGTGCCACCCGAAAGCGGTGTTTATCGGAATTGCGCG